>NW_025206274.1:8490-11407 GCF_004010195.1 Chiloscyllium plagiosum | reverse complement strand
GGGAATATCCCGGGGAGACTGTGAACACGGGAATGTCCCGGAGAGACTGTGAACATGGGGAATATCCCGGAGAGACTGTGAACACGGGAATATCCCGGGGAGACAGTAAACACGGGAATATCCCGGGGAGACTGTAAACAGGGGAATATCCCGGGGAGACTGTGAACATGGGGAATATCCCGGGGAGACTGTGAACACGGGAATATCCCGGGGAGACAGTGAACACGGGAATATCCCGGGGAGACAGTAAACATGGGAATATCCCGGGTAGACAGGGAACAGGGGAATATCCTGGGGAGACTGTAAACACGGGAATATCCCGGGGAGACAGGGAACACTGGGAATATCCCGGGGAGACAGTGAACATGGGAATATCCCGGGGAGACTGTAAACACGGGAATATCCCGGGGAGACAGGGAACACTGGGAATATCCCGGGGAGACAGTGAACACGGGAATATCCCGGGGAGACCGTGAACACGGGAATGTCCCGGGGAGACCGTGAACACAGGAATATCCCGGAGAAACTGTGAACACAGGAATATCCCGGGGAGACTGTGAACACGGTGAATATCCCGGGGAGAAAGTGAACACGGGAATATCCCGGGGAGACTGTAAACACGGGAATATCCCGAGGAGACTGTAAACACGGGGAATATCCCGGGGAGACTGTGAACACGGGAATATCCCGGGGAGACTGTAAACACAGGGAATATCCCGGGGAGACTGTAAACACGGGGAATATCCCGGGGGGACTGTAAACACGGGGAATATCCCGGGGAGACTGTGAACACGGGAATATCCCGGGGAGACTGTAAACACAGGGAATATCCCGGGGAGACTGTAAACACGAGAATATACCAGAGAGGCTGTAAACACAGGGAATATCCCGGGGAGACAGTAAACACGGGGAATATCCCGGGGAAACTGTAAACACGGGGAAAATCCTGGGGAGACGGTAAACACGGGAATATCCCGGAGTGACTGTGAACACAGGAATATCCCGGGGAGACTGTAAACACGGGGAATATCCCGGGGAGACTCTAAACACGGGAATATCCCAGAGAGACTGTGAACATGGGGAATATCCCGGGGCGACTGTGAACACGGGAATATTCCGGAGAGACTGTAAACACGGGAATATCGCGGGGAGACGGTAAACACGGGAATATCCCGGAGAGACTGTAAACACGGGGAATATCCCGGGGAGACTGTGAACACGGGAATATCCCGGGGAGACTGTAAACACGGGAATATCCCGGAGAGACTGTGAACATGGGGAATATCCCGGGGAAACTGTAAACACGGGGAATATCCCGGGGAGACTGTAAACACGGGAATATCCCTGAGAGACTGTGAACACGGGAATATCCCGGGGAGACTGTAAACACGGGGAATATCCCGGGGAGACAGTGAACACGGAAATATCCCGGAGAATCTGTGAACATTGGGAATATCCCGGGGAGACTGTGAACACGGGAATATCCCGGGGAGACTGTAAACACGGGGAATATCCCGGGGAGACTGTGAACACGGGGAATATCCCGGACAGACTGTGAACACGGGAATATCCCGGGGAGACTGTAAACACGGAAATATCCCGGGGAGACTGTGAACACGGGGAATATCCCGGGGAGACTGTAAACATGGGGAATATCCCGGAGAGACTGTAAACATGGGAATATCCCGGGGAGACGGTAAACACGGGGAATATCCCGGGGAGACCTGTGAACACGGGAATATCCCGGGGAGACTGTGAACAAGGTGAATATCCCGGGGAGACTGTGAACATGGGAATATCCCGGGGAGACTGTAAACACGGGAATATCCCGGGGAGACTGTGAACACGGGGAATATCCCGGAGAGACTGTGAACACGGGAAATTCCCGGGGAGACTGTAACACGGGGAATATCCCGGAGAGACTGTAAACATGGGAATATCCCGGGGAGACAGTAAACACGGGAATATCCCGGGGAGCCAGGGAACACGGGAATATCCCGGGGAGACGGTAAACACGGGGAATATCCCGGGGAGACTGTAAACACGGGAATATCCCGGGGCGACTGTGAACATGGGAATATCCCGGGGAGACTGTAAACACGTGACTATCGCGGGGAGACTGTGAACACGGGAATATCACGGGGAGACTGTGAACAGAGGAATATCCCGGGGAGACTGTGAACACGGGAATATCCCGGGGAGACTGTAAACACGTGACTATCGCGGGGAGACTGTGAACACGGGAGTATCCCGTGTAGACTGTAAACATGGGAATATCCCGGGGAGACAGTAAACACGGGGAATATCCTGGGGAGACAGTGAACACGGGAATATCCAAAGTTATAAATCCCACAGCCCCAGGTTAGAGGCCAACAGGTTGAATTGGAAGCACACTAGCTTTCGGAGCGTCGCTCCTTCATCAGGTGGTTGTGGAGGACACGACTGTAAGGCCCAGAATTTATAGCAAGAATTTCCAGTGTGATGTAACTGAAATGGTCCGTTGTAAAGGGGCTGGATTGTCTGTTAATGTCTGAGAGAGTGACCATGTTAGTTCTTTCATGTGGAAATCACAAAACCTTTTGTAAAAACTTACATTCTCAGGTGAATGTAAACAGTTGGGGTCAGCACAGTTAATGTGTTGAAGGTGTTAGCCCCCTGTGTTCCATGTCTGATAGACTGACTCGATCGGATTAGATTCCCGACAGTGTGGAAACAGGCCCTTCGGCCCAACAAGTCCACACTGACCCGCCGAAGAGGAACCCACCCAGACCCATTCCCCTCTGACTAATGCAACTAACACTACGGGGAACTTTTCCACAGCCAACCCACCCTGACCTGCACATCCCTGGGCACTATGGGACAATTTCCCACGGCCAATCCCACCCTAACCTGCACATCCCTGGACACTATGGGACAA
>NW_025206274.1:4456-7555 GCF_004010195.1 Chiloscyllium plagiosum | reverse complement strand
CCTAACCTGTACATCCCTGGGCACTATGGGACAATTACCCACGGCCAATCCACCCTAACCTGCACATCCCTGGGCACTATGGGACAATTTCCCTTGGCCAATCCCACCCTAACCTGCACATCACAGGGCACTATGGGACAATTTCCCTTGGCCAATCCCACCCTAACCTACACATCCCTGGGCACTATGGGACAATTTCCCACGGCCAATCCACCCTAACCTGCACATCCCTGGGCACTATGGGACAATTTCCCACGGCCAATCCATCCATAAACTGCACATCCCTGGGCACTATGCGACAATTTCCCACGGCCAATCCCCCCTAACCTGCACATCCCTGGGCACTATGGGACAATTTCCCACGGCCAATCCACCCTAACCTGCACATCCCTGGGCACTATGGGACAATTTCCCATGGCCAATCCATCCAAAACTGCACGTCCCTGGGCACTATGGGACAATTTCCCACAGCCAACCCACCCTAACCTGCACATCCCTGGGCACTATGGGACAATTTCCCACGGCCAAACCACCCTAACCTGCACATCCCTGGGCACTATGGGACAATTACCCACGGCCAATCCACCCTAACCTGCACATCCCTGGGCACTATGGGACAATTTCCCACGGCCAATCCACCCTAACCTGCACATCCCTGGGCACTATGGGACAATTTCCCACGGCCAATCCACCCTAACCTGCACATCCCTGGGCACTATGGGACAATTTCCCACGGCCAATCCACCCTAACCTGCACATCCCTGGGCACTATGGGACAATTTCCCACGGCCAACCCAACCCTAACCTGCACATCCCTGGGCACTATGGGACAATTTCCCACGGCCAACCCAACCCTAACCTGCACATCCCTGGGCACTATGGGACAATTTCCCACGGCCAACCCAACCCTAACCTGCACATCCCTGGGCACTATGGGACAATTTCCCAGCACACAATATTCCAAAAGTGGCCTAACCAATGTCCTGTACAGCTCCTTTACTCAATGCTCTGATCAACGAAGGGAAGAATCCCAAACAATTTCTTCACTATCCTATCTACCTGTGACTCTACTTTCAAGGAACTGTGAACATGCATTCCAAGGTCTCTTTGTTCGGCAATACACTCCAAGACCTTACAATTCAGTGTGAGTTCTGCTCTGATTTGCTTTTCTAAAATGCAGCACCTCACATTTATCGAAATTAAACCCTATCTGCCACTCCGCAGCCCATTGGCCCATCTGCTCAATATCCCATTGTATTCTGAGACAACCTTTATGACTGTACACAATACCTCCAATTTTGGTGTCATCTGCAAACGTACGAACCGTACCGGCTCTATTCACATCCAAATCATTTAAATGGATGAAGAAACAAATCCAGAAAAAAAACATCAATTTCTCTGGGTTTGAATGTGCTCTGTGTAAATCCTGCCTATGACTCTCTACCAGGGAGGGCTGCACATACACAACGCTCAACTTTGCCCCCGACAAAGCTGGCGGCCGCGCACGTGTCCAATGAATCTTTGCCCCGAATAAAGATGGCGGCGATCACACGATGAGGTTATTTTCCAGTTTACTGCAAAAACGGGACTGTAAGTTTCAAATTTGTATCTTCCGATGTGCACCAAATGTATGTAAAACCTCTCAGCCCATACCAACACCATTTCCCTCCCACTTCCTGCTGTTTATTTCTTTCCTTACCAACAGCTCTCCATCCACACGTCCCGCACATCCGCGCCCACCGTGAGGATGATCACGTGGTATAGTCTAGTCCCGTCCCTCATTTACTCTGATTGGTCGGAGGACCAAATGCCGCGCCAGGTCCTCCAGCTCTGCCCCTGCCTTTCCATTGGCCTTCCGCTGACATCAACCACCAGGGGCCCATTGTTGCCTGGAGCATGCGCACTGCTTCGTGGCTTTTGTTGCTGTTTATCAGTTACAAGAGTGAGACATAACGTTAAAATCACACAACCATCTGAGGAAGAAGCTGCAAAGCGGGTGCTTCCAAATAAACCTGTTGGACTATAACCTGCTGTTCTGTGAATTTTAATTTTGTCCATCCTAATCCAACACCAGCACCTGAAAGTCAAGAGTGCAGGAGGAATGCAAAATACAACAACAAAAGCCCTAGGAACAGGAGAAGGCCGTCCTGCCCTTTGAGCTTGCTCTGCCATTCATTAAGATCATGGCTGATCATTTCATGGACACAGAACCATTTACCAACGTTCTCACCATATCCCTTAATTAATTAATTAATTCTTTTAAATACCTTAGCTTTAAAAACGTTTACTGAACTAGGATCAACTACTTCCCTGGGCAATGAATTCCATAGAGATCAAGAAGTTCCATCTCAATTCAGTCCTAAATTTGCTGCCTCTAATCTTGAGGTGATGCCTTTTTGTCCTGGCTTCATCTGCCAGTGGAAACATTCTCTCTACTTCTGTTTTATCCATTTCATTCATTATTTTATATGTTTCCCATTCTTCTGATTTCCAATGAATATAATCCCAATCCAATCAGTCTCTGTTAAGCCAACCCCTCAACTCCAGAATCAACCTCGTTAAGCTCCTCTGCACCCCCTCTAGTGCCGGTGCATCCTTGAGCAAGTGAGGAGACAGAAACTGCATGCAGTACTCCAGGTGTGGCCTCACCAGCACCTAATACAGCTGGAATATAGCCTCTGCTTTTAAACACAATCCTTCAGCAATGAAGGCCAAAATTCCATTTGCTTTCTGAATTGATTGTTGTACCTGGTGACCAACCTTCATGCAGAAGGTTACTCAGGAGCCCCTGCAACTTTTTAAAATTCAAGTAATAATCTCTTTTTTAATGTTACTCCAACCAAACAGTAGGACTTTACATTTATGAACATTCTATTCCAAATGCCAGACCATTGCCCACTCACTCAATGTGTTTATGTTCCTCTGCAAAGTTTCACAGTCCTCCGCACACTGTTTTCTGCAACTCATCTTAGTGTCATATGCAAACTTTGACACCCTACATGTGGTCGCCAACTCCAAATCATCTGTATCAATTCTAAATAATCGCAGTCCCAACACTGATCCCTGAGGCACACTATTAGTCACTGATTGCCAGCCAGA
>NW_025206274.1:2476-3546 GCF_004010195.1 Chiloscyllium plagiosum | reverse complement strand
GCAGCCCTCCAATCCCTCTGCTCTAATCCCAACCTCACCATTTCACCAGCAGATAAAGGGGGTGCAGTGGTAATCTGGCGCACTGACCTCTACCCCGCTGAAGCCAAACGCCAACTGAAAGACACCTCTTTCTACTGCTCCCTTGACCATGACCCCACCCCCCATCACCAAACCATCATCTCACAGACCATACAGAACCTCATCACCTCAGGAGATCTCCCACCCACAGCTTCCAACCTCACAGTCCGGGAACCCCACACTGCCCTGTTCTACCCCCTTCCCAAGATCGACAAGCCTAAGCACTCTGGCCGACCCATTGTCTCAGCATGCCCCTGCCCCACTGAACTCATCTCTACCTACCACGACACTGTCCTATCCCCCCAGTCCAGGAGCTCCCCAAATACGTTCGAGACACCACCCATGCCCTCCACCTCCTCCAAGACTTCCATTTCTCCGGCCCCCAACGCCTCATCTTCACCATGGATATCCAATCCCTCTACACCTCCATCCGCCATGACCAGGGCCTCCATGCCCTCCATTTTTTTCCTCTCCCGACGTCCCCAACAGTACCCTTCCACCGACACTCTCATTCATTTGGCCCAACTGGTCCTCACCCTTAACAATTTCTCTTTGAATCCTCCCACTTCCTCCAGACCAAAGGGGTAGTCATTGGCACAGGTATGGGCCCCAGCTATGCCTGTCTCTTTGTTGGCTACGTAGAACAGTCGATCTTCCGTAATTACACCAGCACCACTCCCCACCTCTTCCTCCGCTACATTGATGACTGCATTGGCGCCACCTCGTGCTCCCGCGAGGAGGTTGTGCAATTCATCAACTTCACCAAAACATTCCACCCTGACCTTAAATTTACCTGGACCATCTCTGACACCTCCCTCCCCTTCCTGGACCCCTCCATCTCCATTAATGATGAATGACTTGACACTGACATTTTTTACAAACCCACCGACTCCCACAGCTACCTGGATTACACCTCTTCCCACCCTACCTCCTGCAAAAATGCCATCCTGTATTCCCAATTCCTCTGCCTCCGCCGTATCTGCTCCCAGGAG
>NW_025206274.1:0-1799 GCF_004010195.1 Chiloscyllium plagiosum | reverse complement strand
CCACCCCCACCCTCCTCTCATTTATCTCTTCACCCTTCAAGCTCTCTGCCTGTATTCCTGATGAAGGGCTTTTGCCCGAAACATCGATTTTACTGCTTCTCGGATGCTGCCTGAACTGCTGTGCTTTTCCAGCACCACTCTAATCTAGACTCTGGTTTCCAGCATCTGGAGTCATTGTTTTTACCTTGCTCTTTCATTTCCCTAAGTTTAGATTAGATTACTTACAGTGTGGAAGCAGGCCCTTCGGCCCAACAAGTCCACACTGACCCGCCGAAGCGCAACCCACCCATACCCCTACATTTACCCCTTACCCAACACTAGGTGGCAATTTAGCATGGCCAATTCACCTGACCTGCGCATCTTTGGACTATGGGAGGAAACCGGAGCACCCGGAGGAAACCCACGCAGACACGGGGAGAATGTGCAAACTCCACAGTCAATCGCCTGAGGCGGGAATTGAACCCGGGTCTCTGGCGCTGTGAAGCAGTAGTGCTAACCACTGTGCCACCGTGCTGCCCACAGTACAGAGATAGGTAACGATGACTGTCTCAGCCACAGTCCTCAACTTTACACCTGTGTGCTTTTGACCACAGTAGTGGCCATCTATCATTTACAAGATCCATGACAAAAGTTCACAAAGTCTCGTTTGAGAGCATCTTCCAAACACATGACCACTACAATCTGGAAGGACAAGGGCAACACATACAAGGGTAAACCACCACCCGCAAGTTTTCCTCCAAGCAATTTACCATTCTGACTTAGAAATACATAATTGTTTCTTGAGTGCTACTAGGTCAAATTCCTGGAACTCCCTCATTAATAGCATCGAGGGTGTACCTATATCAAATGGACTACTGCATCCAAGACGGTAGGCCATTCCCCTGTTTTGAAAGGCAATTGGAATGGGCAATAAATGCTGACTCAGTGAGCGACACCCAAATCCGTTGAGTATAGAAGTAAAGAATAAAGTCAAATTGATTTATGTCAGTCCTCTGGAGAGCTCCAGAGCCTATCAAGATATTTTGAATGAAAGAATCATTTATTAATGTGTGATAATGCTGGTGCCTGTGACAATGTGAGGTGAACTGAAATTCCTGTTGTGGCAAAGTTGTTATCCATTCATGCCAGTAGAATGGGAAATCCCAGAGATGGAACCGGTGACCAGTTAGAGTCCCAGACTGGTAGGTCTAGATGAGCCGAACTTATACATGCAGGTCATGTGACTGTGCCAATCAAATGACAGGAAGCTATGCCCTCTTGAAGGGCGAAATCACGGGGAAGCTTTCATCACTGGATGGCTGGACCAATTCATGACCAGGCATTCACTGTTTTCTATGTGGTGAGGGTATGGCAGTTATGGTAGCAATGACATGATTGACTGCAAAATTATCTCGACCATGTTCTGTGGGAGCACACACCCCAATAGATGCCCCAATAATGTATGTGAATACAGAATGTTTTAACATCTTTTGCTGAACCTCATTTCAAATGCATTAATAGTAATACATTAATGAAGTATAGTATGGAGCCCATAAGGAACAAGTAGGATAAGCTGCTCACTAAGGCAAAGGGTATGCAAAGATAATAAATGAGTCCTTTGTTTCTGTCTTTACCAAATTAGAAAATGGTGACAATGGCCTCATTGAAAATGTCGGTGTTGAGCAACTGAACAGTACAGAGATAGGTAACGATGAGGTGCTCAAAAGACTGGTGGCTCTTCAGGTGGAGAAGTCACCAGGCCCGGATGGAATGCATCCTAGGTAGACAAACACCTAGCAGATGAATTTCAATGCAGAGAA
>NW_025206273.1:9744-11407 GCF_004010195.1 Chiloscyllium plagiosum | reverse complement strand
GCAGCATTTGTTGTCCATCACTAATTGCCCTTGTCTGTGGGGTAATTTGTCAAGACAATATGGAGCCAACCACATTGTTAAGAATCTGAAGACACACATAGTCCAGATTGGGCAATAATGTTAATTTTGTTTTCCAAAAGCTTTCAGTGAAAAATATATTAAATCCTGATGGTTTCTCTTTTCCATGAGTGAAAATAGGTTTCATTCCAACTTTTGTCATTCGAATTTAAGCTCTGTTTTCGGCTGTGTAGGATATTAAACACTGCCTTTCAAGTCATAGCCTGTACCTCTGAATTACCCGTCCAGTTGCATTATCACTCTGGCACAGAGTCCTTATTCCATAGTCCATCTCCCTATTTCTTGGTCCCTGTCAGAGAGAGATGCCAGGCGAATCAGCTTAAGTACCAACAAACGAAAGGATTTTGGGGAAAAAGAGAAAGGAGATTGATAAAAAAAAGAATCGTAAGATCACAGGTTTCCGAATGCTGAAATGAAGATATTTCGACAGCAATCTGCAACATTAGCCAGTATTCTCAGAAATGATGGATGAACATGATGCTGATGTATTTTCAAATGATGGAAAGTATTGGCTGAGAATTTGTTCTGCAGCTTTGTAACTGGAAGTGTGATCAGCAGAGTCTTCGACTCACTGGGCTGAATCTAACAATAATTTGTCTCAGTACCATTTTCACTGAGTGTGACAAAGGGATTGTCTGCACGAGGCCGAATTAGTTTCCTGGTGCTATCTTATCAAACTCATTTCATTAACGACTCACCCCACTCCATGTTATCCCTCTAATCAATGCCAGCCGGATTCTCCCACACATCATGGCTAGAGGTATTTACCAAGGCCCGGATACCCCTGGGTATTTCGTGATTCCTGGTACTGGTGTCATCATGAAAAGGCCAATGGACACACAGTTGAGTTTTCTCAGTTTGGAGTTGCCCTGCATAGTCTACCCCGAGGAGGGCAGAAAAGGGGCAATTACACCACAATTATTCAACAGGTGTATGGAGGTACTGGTGAATGGGATGGTACAGATGGGGACCATTCTCTTCCCATGGGAGGCTGCACCACCAGACCCACCGAGCATGGTCTGAACTCACCACCCAGCTCAGTGCAGAATCTGTGGTCTGAGGAAATGTCCAACAATACACTGCAAGCATCAATAATCTTCCCCGCTCTGCCAGGATAAGGGTCACCATATTGTCTCTCCAACCTCACAGTTATGGAGCTGCTCGAACTGGGCTTATGCTCCACCTCTGTCACTACTGCATGCAATACATTTCCACCCCTCTCTCTCTCTCTCTTTGTCGCCTTTGCTATACTGCCACATGGTGATACAATATTCTGCAGGGGGGCGAATCTGAAATGCTCCAGTTAATGTTCCAAATAATTCGTATTTGAGGCCATTCGTCCCTTCAAACTTCCTTTAGCATTTAGAAAGAACGTGGCTGATCAGATGGCTTTCTCAGCTCCATGTTACAGGAAAATTCAGTCATTCAACTCCCAGGGTTTCTGACACTGAGCAAACGATTCATGAGGCACTTTTACCTCGGTTTACTTCAAGTGTCTGTTCAAGGGCATTTCCCATGGGAATGGAGTCTCCTTCCAATATATTCCATCCGCTTTCTACTTCTACGTAATGATAAGCACATTTTA
>NW_025206273.1:3023-6344 GCF_004010195.1 Chiloscyllium plagiosum | reverse complement strand
GCGCCACATTGGAGGTTCGCCAGTTTCGCTGGAACACTCCTGAACTTCACAGAGTTATGGAATATTTCACACATTACCACGAGTCACGCTGTCACCACTTCTTTTAAAACCAGGTATGAATTATTCCTGACTGGTCTACCCTAACGCTTATCTATTTGTTAAAAACCTTGTTCGTTTTTTAGAGACAGTTCAAGAGCTTCCCTACTATTACCATTTTGTCTATATCATTGAAATACTTACAATCCCTATGAGGAATGATGTGAAATGCTGGTGTAAATTATTTGTTCCCTGTAGCCAGTTCCTCAGTCACACCCTCCAAATGTCCTCAATATACTCTCCTGACTTAATTTCTAACTTCGGTCACGCACCCATCTTGAAAGTTTTTTTTTATATATACACGGAAAAGCTTGTGAAGCTTGTTTGATATTTGTCGCTAATTTATTTGCATCATATCTTTTCTTCTTTTTTCCTCGCTTTCTAAATTCATACAATCATAGAGAGCACATTTAGACCCTTTGATCCAACGTGCTAATGTGGGCCGGGCTTTTCAAACGAAGTTCGTCACATCTGCTTGCACTTAGCCTCTAAATGTTTCCCATTCATATGTTTGTTAAAACATCTTTGAAATGTTGCAACTGTACTTGCATGTGCCACTTTTCCTCTGGCAGCTCATTCCATACACACACCACTCTTTCCATGAAACTCCTGCCCCATTGACCATTTTAAATCTTTCCCCTTTCACCTTAAAGCTATGTCCTCTATGTTTGAACTTCGCTATCCTGTGAGAAAAGACATTGTCTATGCACCTTATCCATGCCTGTCATGATTTTATAAGCTTCTATAGTGTCACCTCTCAACCACCTACACGCCATCTGATAGTAACTTCAAGAACAAACATTTAAAGATAACCACTGAAAATTTGAAACAATATTAAAAATGACAGATAAACAACACAGCCCAAACCTCACACTGTGATTTGTCTTTCTCCATGTTATAGTAACAGGGCAGCAGGAAACTCTTACTAGTGCCAAAAATACATCAAACACCTTTGTCTAAATGGGGTGATGATGGCTACAGTGAAAACGCATCTCTGGCCAGATCTATGTCACGAAGGGAATTCTTGTACCACACGGCCAGCATGCAGTTACATTTAGCAGAGTGAGATGAAGGTTGAGTATACTTTTTGAAATTTGGATCACAGTATGAATTCAGGGCAAAGAGGGAGAGGTGTTTTCAATACGGTTTACTCCAAGAAGGAAACTTTCCGGAATGAGATGTGAGTGGAAGGTGTAAAACAGCATGAATGGAGAGGCCGAGCCACACTGAGACCAGAGGCAAAGAGGCAGCACAAAACGCAGCTTGATGCTAATGCAGGGAAGTTAGACTGGATCAAACAGCTTAAGGTAATGTGGGGAGGGACCATAATGTGAGAGAATATGCTCTGTAATTGGAGAGGGTGAACCTGGAATCAGGAAGGGGAGACGACTAGGGAAGAGAATTGAGCAGCAATGGCAGGGGTTTCTGGTATAATTCAGGAAGTCCAGCTGAAATTCATGCCTAGCATCTGCCAGTAGTCCCTGAAATAAACATCCTAAATCTGGCCCGATATCAATTCTCATCAATTTGTGATTGAATAGTATCCTTGTGAGCTTTAGTCAACCATTCGTGGTTCATCTCCATATCAAGTCCTTCTTTTTGAGCAGAAATAAATAATTGTTGAGCATTATGAGATATCTGCTTGGATGTCTGCCCATGTATACCCACTGACCTCTGGGTTTCTATCCACATCACGCTTCAGTCCAGGTGTGAGTCAGAACACCTCAATTTAATGTCTGGTTCTTTTCAATCATTCAGAGGGAACTTCTGCATGCGGCTGAACACATGATCAGTCGAGGGTGACTCCTTTCTCCCAGTTTCTCCGTTCTGACGATTCTGCTTGATGATGCCACATTCCAGTGAGCTCCCCCTGACGCGAGCGCTTTTCCTTCAAACCAGGAATCCCCTAACTACGGTGGACAGGGCCTTATGCTGTGACTGACCTATCTCCCACGTTGCCGCCCCCACTGCACCCTCATTCACTTGTACTGTTTCAAAACAGTCTCCACACAGTTGGAGGCCGGAACGGTGGCTCAGTGGTTAGCACTGCTACCTCACAGCACCAGGGACCCGAGTTCATTTACAGCCTCGGGAGACTGTTTGTGTGGAGTTTGCACGTTCTCCCTGTGTCTGCGTGGGTTTCCTCCGGGTGCTCCGATTTTCTCCCACAGTCCAAACATCTGCTCACAGGCGAATTGGACATGCTAAATTGCCCATAGTGTTAGACCCATGAGAGCGAAATGGGTCTGGGTGGGTTACTCTTCACAGGGTCGGTATGGGCTTGTTGGGCTGAATCTAATCTAATCTAAAAAGTCCTGTCATTGCAGCTCACAATGCACTATCCTTCACACTGGGGAGACCAAACAGAAACTGCTTTGAGGAACAGTCTCACTCTGTCTGTAGGAATAACACTGACCCTCTAATTGCTTCCCATTTCAATAACCTACCTTGCTCTCATGCTAACATTTCGGTCCTGAGCTGCTGCAATGTTCCAGTGAAGCACAACCCAAGTTCCAGTAACACCTCACTTTACACTTTGGTACGTTACAGCCTGTAGGAGTTAATATTCAATTCGATAACTTCACAGCCTGTCCCCATTATGCCTGTTCTCCATTTTCATACATTCTCTCTCCTAGTCTCGCTCTGACCTTGTGTGTTTGTATCTACTTTACCTTGCATTCAACAGAGAGAAACCCTTTCTCCCATTCGCATCTTTCACATCATCTTCTCGTTCACCACTGTTAAAAGCCCATTTATGATTTGCCATGCTTTCTTTTACGCATCACCCACTCCCCCACCTCTGTCAAGGGATGAAAAATCCAATTTTGCAATCCTTTTCCGTTCTGAAGAAGTGTCACACTTGACTTGAAACGCTAACTCGGTTTCTCTGTCTCTGCAGATTCTGCCAGAACTGCTGAGTTTCTCCAGGGTTGAATAGGCACAGCACAAATGTTCAAATAAACAAAAAATTATGGATACTGGAAATAAAAACACGAATATTTCTGGAGAAACCGGACCCGAAAGATGAACTCTGCTTTCATTCCACAAGATACTGCCAGACCTGCTAAGTTTCTTCAGCTATGTCCGTTTTTGAACGAGTTCCACAGATGTCTGTCAAAGATGCTCAAAAGCCCCGTCCAAAACGAAGCGCTGTGTACCAGGGACGTGAACAATAACTCCAGGTGCACATATTCATTGGCTCTGAAGGTGCATAAGGCTGCATCA
>NW_025206273.1:0-1251 GCF_004010195.1 Chiloscyllium plagiosum | reverse complement strand
AGAACACCCGGTCCCAGCCTTGTTATTGGATATGAGAATGGGAAACACAGTCCTGACGTCCCTGCAGAGACTTCCTTCCAAACGTCTGAGAGCTTGTGACAACATTTGCAGAGCTATCCCACAGACTGCACAGCAACATCGGGAAAGGAGGAGGTCATTCAAAACATTGAGCATTTCCCATCCTAGATAGTGGAGAAAATCTCTCAGTGCCCTTTGCCCTGCACAGTTTTCATATCACTTAACATGTTTAAGCATCGGGATATATAATACGGGAACTGTGTCGTTGCTTTGGTCCATCAATTTTGATCCTCCATTCAATATACAGGCAGTTCAGATAGCGCATGTTTATTAAACACAACTTGTCTGCAACACAGTTCGTGAATTGAGCATCCTCTTTATAAAGTGAGCTCCCATTCACTGTAATGCAATTCCATCCCCAGCACCAGCTATACAGCAAAACAGCCTCAGGATCCTTTATCTGCAAAGTGCACACTCAGTGTGTTCACTAAAGCAGGAATGCAATCTGCTCTGCAAGCCTTGAAACTGAGACTGAAACCAGGAATTGTAGTCTACATTTAGAAGGACCTTTATTTCAAACCGGAATTCCATGTCAGCATCATGTGGTCAGTCGGCTCACGCGCTTTCTGATGAAGAGCTTGGTGAAAGGTACAGTGCTATAGTCAGTGACTTTAGTGCGAAAGTGTTACATTTACAGAATTGTTTCATTACAATATATGATTTAAAGATTTTCTTATACTATGCTCGTGTGTGTTAGATTAACTTAACGTTTTGGATTTTATTGATTTTTTTTGGGGGGGTGTGGTTTGCCCCTTCCCCACTTTTTCCCATAGGCCACATTATTAATATTGCATGATTTTCTACAACACGGTGTTCCACATGAATACAACTATTGTGTTATTGGAGAAAAGCCTGTAATGATATCTGATCCCCTATCTTCACACCATACTCCTGATCTCTGTCTGTCCCTTTAATTTCCAGAAATCCTCATTTATATTCAGTGCATTGGCTTCCACAGCCTTATGTGCAAGAGAATCCACCAGGTTCACCAATATCTGAGTGAAGATATTTATTCTCATCTCAATGCAGAGTGGCCTGTCTGTACCTAATGTTGTGGACCCTTGTTTTCTGACGTCCCAGTCAGGGGAATTATCATCCCGGCTTCCAATATGTCTCACCCTGTCAGAATTTTAGATATTTCACTGAGATCACCACTCAATTTCCTAAACCGCA
>NW_025206272.1:8307-11406 GCF_004010195.1 Chiloscyllium plagiosum | reverse complement strand
CAACATACACTAACCAGACCATCCTTGGGGATTGTCAGTTATTTAGCATGGCTAAACCCCCCTAACCTGCACATCGCTGGACAGTATGGGGAATGAAGCTCGGCCAAGGCCGATGGGGGTAAATTAGCATGGTCAACATACACTAACCAGACCATCCTTGGGGATTATCAGTTATTTAGCATGGCTAAACCCCTCCTAACCTGCACATCGCTGGACAGTATGGGGAATGAAGCTCGGCCAAGGCCGAGGTAACCACGAGGTTGGAATTCTCTCCCAGAAATGACAGTGGATGGTGCCCTCACCAAGATGGCCGCCCGCGCTCCCCGCCCAAAGACAACATGCGCCTTACCCTCATAAAGATGGCGGCTGGTTGCCCAAGCAACCTGAGAGCGCCTTCGCCAGTGAAGTAAACACCGGGCCTGTGGTGATTTTATTGGAGGCCTTCCTGAAACCTGGTCCTGTTCTGAAGGAGGATCACCGGACCCGAAACACCTCCTCACATTCCTCCCGACACGAGCTGCCGGACCTGCTCAGCTTTTCCAGCGGCTCCTGTTCTTGTTCCTTCAGCCGCCGGCGCCATTCCTCTCCCACACTCAGTAACACTGTCTTTACCGGCCGCGGGACCTACACTGCACATGCGCCAACTGACAGGGGGCGAGGTCCAAACAATGTCGTCACCAACTGAGGGGGCGTGGTTGGGAGAGCCCTCCAACCAATAGGGGACAATGGGGGTTGGTTTTCCCCGCCCCCAGCCTGTTCAGGAATGTTACTCCAGACCTTTGGAAAGCTGAAACATCGGGAAACGTCCAGACACAAACAAAGGGATTTTCGAAAATGAATAGAAATAGGTAAGGTAAATTACGAAAGAAGCCTAGTATAAAATATGAAAAGCTTCTATCGGTCTGCCAAAGGGAACAGAGTCGCTAAAGTGAATGTTGGTTCCTTGGAAGATGAAACAGGTGAGTTAATAAGGGGAACACTGAAATGACAGAGCTGCTAAATCAATACTTTTCCTCAGTTTTCACGTTAGAGGACGGCAGTACCATTCGTATTGGAACGAGCAAGTCAAAGGCTATAGAAAAGGTAGAACTTAAACAATCAACGTCGATAGGTACACTGTTAGGATTGAGGGCAAACAAATCCCCTGGGCCTGATGGCCTACATCCTCGGGTACTAAATGAAGTGGCGGTGGAGATTGTGGATTCATTAGTTACAATAGTCCAAAATTCCCTGGACATGAGGAAGATTCATTGAGTTTATTTAATAGAGAGATAGGTAGGTTCTTGGTTGTCAAGGTGATCAAAGGTTATGGGGAGAAAGCGGGAGAATGGAGTTGAGAAACGTTTCAGCCATGATTGAATGGCTTAGTTTCTGCTCCTATATCTTAGGATCTTATGGTTCCAGTGGATTGGAAAAATGCTAATGTAATATCTGTATTCAGAAAGGGAGGCAGGCAATATGTGGGAAATTGCAGACCGCTTAGTTTAACAACTATTGTTGGGAAGGTGTTAGGGTCAATTATCAAGGAAGTAATATCAGGACGTTTGAAAAGTCAAAACTCTATCAATCAGAGTCAGCATGGTTTTATGATGGGCAAATCAGATTTGACTAAGTTCTTCATCGATGCAACAAGTAGATAATAGGGATCCTGTAGATGTAATGTATCTGGCTTTTCAGAAGGCATTTACGAAAGTGCCACTCAAAGCATTAAATCGCAAGGTTAGATCATATGCGATATGGGCTGATTTATCAGCTTGGATAGGTGACTGGCTGATGGGCAGAAGACAGACAGTCCGAATTGATGGCTTTTTTTTTCTGGATGGCAAGATGTAACTAGTCAGGTTCCACAGGGTTGGGTCCTTGGACCCCAGCTATTTACAATCTACATTAGTGACTTGGATATATGTATAAAAGGCTCATTTGCCAAATTTGTGATTGACACATAAATAGGCGTGATGGTAAATTGCAATGAGGATAGATGAACCTTACAAATGGATCTGGACAGGTTAGGAGAGTGGGCCAAAATGTGGCAGATGGAGTTTAAGGTGGATAAGTATGAGGTTATGCATTTTGGTCAAAAACAAAAACAGCAAAGCAACCCATTATCGAAGAGAGGATTTGAGATGATCTGGTGCAGAGATATCTGGATTTCCTCATTAATGAGTCACAGAAAACTAGCATGCAGATACAGTAGATAATAAAGAAAATGAATGCAGCATTCGCTTTTATCGCTAAAGGAATAGAACATAAAGGGAAGGAAGTGTTGCTGCAACCAAACACAGCATTGCTGACACTGCACCTAGAGGATTGTGCCCAGTTTTAAACTAATTTCCCCTTATATGGTTAACTTTCCAACCTTAGACCAGGACTGCCATAGGTTTAAGGGTTTCGATGGAGAGGAATTTGTTAAGCGTGTTCAAGAAAGATTTCTGATTTAGTATATGGATATACCTATGGAGAAGGTGCAAAACTTGACCTACTCTTGGGAAATAAGGCAGGACAGCTCTCTGAGGTGTCAGTGGCGGTGCACTTTGGGGCCAGCAACCATAATTCTATTAATTTTAAAATAGTGATGGAAAAGGATTGGAGAATGTCTCATTTTCACAGTAATAGGCAAGAACTTTCAAAAGCTGTTTGGGGGCAGATGTTTGCAGGTAAAGAGATGGCTGGAAAATGGGAAGCCTTCAGAAATGAGATAACGAGGGTCCAGAGACAGTATATTCCTGTTTAGGTGAAAGGAATGTCTGGTAGGTGTAGGGAATGTTGGATGACTGGAGAAATTGAGTGTTTGGTAAAGAAAAAGAAGGAAACACATGTCAGGTATAGACAGGATAGATTGAGTGAATCCTTAGAAGAGTATAAAGGTAGTAGGAGTATACTTAAAAGGGAAATCAGTAGGGCAAAAACTGGACATGAGATAACTTTGGCAAATAGGGTTAAGGAGAATCCAAAGGGTTTTCACAAATACATTAAGGACAAAAGGGTCACTGGGGAGAGAATAGGGCACATCAAAGATGAGCAAGGCAGCCAATGTGTGGAACTACAGGAGAGTGGGGAGATACTAAACAAGTATTTTGCATCAATGTTTACTCTGGAGAA
>NW_025206272.1:2230-8187 GCF_004010195.1 Chiloscyllium plagiosum | reverse complement strand
ACTGATTAGGGATAGTCGGCATGGCTTTGTGCATGGGAAATCATTGAGGAGAAAGTGAGGTCTGCAGATGCTGGAGATCAGAGCTCAAAATGTGTTGCTGGAAAAGCGCAGCAGGTCAGGCAGCATCCAGGGAACAGGAGAAGAAGGGCTGAAGAAGGGCTTATGCCCGAAACGTCGATTCTCCTGTTCCCTGGACGCTGCCTGACCTGCTGCGCTTTTCCAGCAACACATTTTCAGCATGGGAAATCATGTCTCACAAACTTGATTGAGTGCTTTCAAGAAGTAACAAAGAAGATTGACGAGGGCATAGCAATGGACATGATCTATATGGACTTCAGAAAGGTGTTTGACAAGGTTCCCCAAGGGAGACTGGTTAGCAAGGTTAGATCTTATGGAATACACAGAGAACTAGTCCTTTGGATACAGATCTGGCTCAAAGGTGGTGGTGGTGGTGGAGAGTTGTTTTTCAGACTGGAGGTTTACGACCACTGGAGTGCCACAAGGATCGGTGCTAGGTCCACTCCTTTCTATATTTTTTATGCAAATGACTTGGATGTGAACAGAGATGTATAGTTAGTAGGTTTACTGATGACACCAAAATTGGAGGGGTAGTGAACAACGAGGAAGGTTACCTCAGATTACAATGGGATCTTGATCAGCTGTGTCAATGGGCTGAAGAGTGGCAGATGGAGTTTAATTTAGATGAATACGAGGTGCTGCATTTTGGAAAAACAAATCAGAGCAGCACATCTACACTTAATGGTAAGGTTCTAGGGAGTGTTGCTGAACAAAGAGACCTTGGAGCGCAGGTTCACAGTTCCTTGAAAGTGGAGTTGCAGGTAGATAGGATAGTGAAGGTGGTGTTTGGTATACTTTCATTTATTGGTCAGAGTATTGAGTATAGGATTTGAGAAGTTATGGTGTGGCTGTTCAGGAGAATGTTTAGGACCCTTTTGGAATAAGTGTACAATTCCAGCATCCTTCCTCTTGGAAGGATGTTGTGAAACTTGAAAGGGTTCAGAAAAGATTTACAAGGATGTTCCCAGGGTTGGAGGATTTGAGCTATAGGGAGAAGTTGACGAGGCTAAGGCTGTTCTCCCTGGAGCGGAGGCTGCTGAGGGGTGACCTGAGAGGTTTATAAAATCATGAAAATCACGGATAGGGCGAAGATCCAAGGTCTTTTACCCCCCAAAATGGAGGAGTCCAAAACTAGAAGGTATAAGTTTAAGATGAGAGGGGGAAAGATTTAAAAAGGAACTAAGGGGCAACGTTCTCACGCAGAAGGTAGAGCGTGTATGGCATGAGCAGCCAGAGGTAGTGGTGGAGGTGGGTACAATTACAACATTTAAAAGGTGTCTAGATGAATAGTTCGGATTTAGAGGAATATGGAGCAAATCCTGGAACTTGAGACTGAGCCAGATTGTAACATCTGGTCGGCATGGATGAGTTAAACTGAAGTGTCTGTTTCTGTGCGGTGTGACTCTGAGTCTATAACTGCTATGACCGAAACGAGACCTTTTTACTGATAATCTTCCTGCTGGAATTTTTTAGTGCACCCAGTTTCAGTCGATTTCTAGTGGGGAAAATTGGCATATGTCCTGTATCCTGGAAATTCTGAAAAATAAAACTAAATAATTCTCCCTGTGAATGGTACAATCCACACCCCGTGATGTGAATGGTACAATCCTCCCCGCCCCTTTTCCTCCTGCACACCCCTCCACCTTCGAATGATTCAATCGTCCCCCTCTGAATGGTATAAACCTTTACTCCCCCACAGCCATTAAGGGTACAATTCTCCAAAGTCTCAATGGTACGATCCTTTCCACACCACCCGGAATGAATGGTACAATCCTCCCCCTGAGCTGGGATTCCCCAATCCCTTTCTGTTTCACATTTCCGAAGCCTTTCGCATTTTGAAAACAGTCTCTGTTTCTGGTCTTCCCACCAAAGTGCATAACCTCAGACTTTACCACATTGTATTCCATCTGCCCCTTCTCTGTCCATTCTCCTGACCTGTCCAAGCATTCTCAGCATGGACCCCCTTTGGAACTCCAAAGACCCCTTTATGCCAACTCTCTGCCTTCTGCCAGTCAGCCAATCCTCTATCCGTGCCAGTAACTTGCCACTCCTCCAGGGACACTTATCTTACTTAGCAGCCTCCTGCACGGCACCTTGTCAAAGGCCTTCTGGAAATCCAAATCGCTCACGTCCACTGGCTCTCCCTTTGTCAAACTTACTCATTACCTGCTCAAAGAATCCTAATAGATTTGTCAGACATGACCTCCTGTTGTCAAAGCCATGCAGACTCTGTCCTGTTTTAACATGCACCTATGTACACTACCTTTGCCCCTTATAATATTTTATCCTTCTGAAGAAGACCTTCAAAAGAGATTAGCACAAGGTATGAAACTGATTGTGACTGCATCAAGTGAAGGAGTTAGTCAGAATGAGAAAGGAGTGGCTAAATATCTAAACCTACCCATGCAACGGTCAAGAAGGCACAACTACGCCTTTTCTTCCTCAGGATGCTCAAGAAATTCGGCATGTCCATAATGACACTCACCAACATTTACAGATGCACCATAGAAAGCATTGAATCTGGATGCATCACGTCCTGCTACGGCAACTGCTCTGCCCAGGACCGGAAGAAACTACAGAAGGTGGTGTGCACAGCACAGTCCATCACGGAAGCCAACCTCCCACCCATGAAATCCATCTACACTTCTCGTTGTCGTGGAAATGCTACCAACCTTAAAGACCCCTCCCACCCCGGGAATGATCTCCTGCACCATCTTCTGTCAGGCAGAAGATACAGAAGCTTGAACACATGTACCAACAGGTTCAAGAATAGCTTCTTCCCTACCATTATTAGACTGCTGAATGGAGCTCTCCAATTTGAAATCTAATGTTGACCTTGCTTCTGCGCACCTCTTGTGCAGCTGTAACCCTGTGTGCCTCACTCTGTCTAAGCGCAGTATAACCTGCATGTCCTTGGTTTGCTCGGATCTGACTGTACTGCTGATAAAACAAAACTTTTAACTCTACTTAGGTACATAGCACGGTACAGGTCCTTCAGCAATCGATGAATACCGGCCCTTTATCCTCCTCTAAGATCAGACTGACCTACATACCATTTATTGTACTAACTTTCATGTACCTATCCAAGAGTCGATTAAATGTCCCTAATGTATCTGACTCTAATACCACTGTTGACAGTGCATTTCACACAGCCACCACTATCTGAGTAGAGAAACTACTCTGACATCTCCCTGAAACCTTCCTCCAATTAACTTGAAATTATGCCGAGTGTGTGGTGCTGGAAAACGAGAGCAGGTCAGGCAGCAGCGAAGGAGCAGGAGAATTGACGTTTTGGGCATAAGCCTTTCATCAGGAACGAAGCTTGTGGGCCGGGGTGCTGAGAGATAAATGGTAAGAGGGTGGGATAGGGGGACAAGGTCGCTGAGAATGCCATAGGTAGATGAAGGTAGGTATGTGTGTGTGTGTGTGTATATATATATATGTGTGTGTGAGGTGGGGGTTGGGGTGGCAAGATGATAGTTCGGAGGGGGTTATGGTGCAGATAGATAGGAAAAAATGATGGACAGGTCAGAAGGGGCAGCGCCATGTTGGAGGCTTGAGACTGGGATAAAGTGGGGGAGGTGAGGAAACTGTTGAAATCCACATTTGTCCTGTGGGGTTGCAGGGTTGCAAGGCAGAATATGAGGTGTTCCTCCTCCAGGCATCAGGTAGTAACGGTTTGGCGATGGATAGGTTGGAGAAGTGGGTGGAGCTGATAGACTGAAAAGTTGATGGACAGGTCAAGAGGGCGTGCTGAGTTGAAGGCACGGGACTGGCATAAAGTGGGGCGGGGGGGCGGTGGAAAATGAGGTCTGGCATTTGCAGTCCTCATTTTCTCCTCCTTAAAATTATAGACATTTGTAAGGGGCATGGATAGGGTGAATACCCAAGGTCCAGTACTAAAGGGGCATAGGTTGAAGGTGAGTGGGGAAAGGGACCAGAGGGGCAACATTTTCACGCAGAGGGTGGTGCGTGTATGGAATGACCTGCCAGCAGTAGTGGTGGAGGCTGGTACAATTACAACATTTAAAAGGCACCTGGATGGGGATATGCATAGGAAGGAAATGCTGGCAAATGGGCCACTAGATTCATTTAAGGTATGGACTGAAGGGTTTGTTTCAGGCTCTCCAACTCTATAACTGTGTCTACATAGTTGAAACCAATTTCACAAAATGAGGAATAGGTCATTCACCCCTTACAGCCTGTCCTGAGCTATGGCCTAACTGCACATATTCCAGTGCAAGTTTCAGAAAGATTTCAGCAGCTCTTTTAAAAAATTTAAATGCGTTTAGACTTCAATGAAGTTTCTGAATATATCATTTTAGCCATTCTCAATTTTAAAGATAAGAGTTTCGAGTGAACACAGCACACACCTCCCAGTGCAGCCAGTAACCTTTACAATGTTGATGAAACGATGCAGTACCTGTACTCCTTAAAAATTTACAATTTCTAATGATACTAGCTACTCATTCACTGCTCCATCTGATACATGACATTAGAAACTTAGTGCAAGAGGCTGGAAGAAATGAGCAGCTTTAAAACAAAAAAACCATCTGGAGCTCATAGCTTTCAATGTTGGTCTGAGCCCAGCAGTAAGTTCAGGTAATTTTTATTGTGACCCAACTTTGTTACAGCTTCAGATCCCCCCCACGCCCCCCCCCCCCCGCCAGCAAAATGATGTAAAAAATTAGCAGTTTGTCAAAGCGCACACACTCCCCCGCCCCCCCCCCCCACCTCACTTTCTTTACTATCGGTCAGCACAGAGTTGTCCCTTTGTAATTGGATCCTTGGTACAGCCTTAACCCGTGGGGCCCGGAACGGGGGCAGTGTGGAGTGAAACAGATTGCTGTGGGTCTGGAGTCACGTGTAGGCCAGACCAGGTAAAGGATGCATCTGGGACGACTGAGTGAATCCTTTCCCACTACGGCAGTTTCCTTCCCTAAAAAGGGCGTGAATCAGATTGGGGGTTTTCTTTCCCCCACCCCCCCCCCCCCCCACAGAAAATGGTTTCATCATTAGATTCTGACCGTATTCCAATTCCGCCATCTGCCGCGGTGGTATTCAAACCCAACAGATCCCAGAACTGGGTTAATAGTCCAGTCGATAACGGCACTCGGCAGTCGCTTTGTCAGTCCCCCTGCGATGGCACGTGAAGTCGCTGGTGGCTCCGGAGGTGGGAGGAGCGGGTGAAAGCCTTCCCACACTCAGGGCAGCTGAAGGGCCTCTCCCCGTATGGACTCGCCGGTGGGTCAGCAGGGAGGAGGAATAGCTGAAGGCCTTCCCGCAATCAGGACAGCTGAAGGGCCTCTCCCCTGTGTGGACCCGCTGGTGGGTCAGCAAATTGGAGGAACGGCTGAAGGCCTTCCCGCACTCGGCGCAGCTGAAGGGCCTCTCCCCTGTGTGGACTCGCCGGTGGGTCAGTAGGGAGGATGAATCGCTGAAGGCCTTCCCACACTCAGGGCAGCTGAAAGGCCTCTCCCCCGTGTGGATCCGCTGGTGCCTAAGCAGGGCAGAGACCTGGGTAAAGCCCTTCCCGCACTTGGGACAGGAAAACGGCCTCTCCCCGGTGTGGATGCGCCGATGAATCTCCAGGTCAGACGGAGTACGGAAGCCTTTCCCACAGTTACCACACTTCCACGGTTTCTCCATGTCCGAAGCTTCAGCCACAAGGAAACGCATGTGAGTTCCTCTTTCCAGGCCGGAGAACAGTTTCAGGCTCCACACTCCCTGCGCAGCAACAGTAGGGTCTCTCATCCAGACCCACTGATAATGAAAATGTACTGAAATAGGAACCAACAAGCTTTGCTCCTTCTCACAGAATTGTAATAAAAAATCGTGGCTGCCCCAATCGATTGAGTGACTGTCAGATATTGACGTGA
>NW_025206272.1:0-2213 GCF_004010195.1 Chiloscyllium plagiosum | reverse complement strand
GGCATAAGGCCTTCATCTGTTCATTTTGAAACTTCTGTTTTCGGATCTTCAAATACTCTGGAAAAAGAGATTACAAAAGTCATCATTGTCAATGCAGGGTAGAAATTCAGAACAAGCTATGGAGCATTCTTTTCTTTTGTTATTCCACAAAATTGAAAGCAACATCCTTCTCTCTCTCTCTCTCTCCCCCTCTGATCTCACTCCGCTCAAAGTAATTCTCCTGAAGGTGCTGATTCAGGATCAGAACAGCAAAAACGTCAAGACTTACATATTGGATAACTCCACCTGAAAGTTAACATCTTTCACAACATTGGGATACTACTGAGAGCGAGGAGGTCTGATTTTGGGAAGCAAAACAAAAGGTGTCAATTCAGGATGAATCGGGAATGCAGCTTGAGGAATAACCAGACACATCAAGGTATGAACACAGACACCAGAGAGAAACTGAACAGAAGAGACGTGGCAAACTTTAGTAGAAAGCCAGAGTCATTAAGATATACCCCACAGTAACAGACCTTTTGGTCCAATTCATCTGTGCTGACCAGATATTGTAAATCAATTTAGTCCCATTTGCCAGCACTTGGCCCATATCCTTTGGCCAATCCACCCTACCTTGCACATCCCTGGACACTATGTGTAAGTTAGCATGGCTAACCCACACAAACCTGCACCTCCTTTGGCACGATGGGTACTTTAACACGGCCAATCCACCCTCACCTGCACATCCCTGAGCACTTTGCCTAATTTAGCATGGTCAATCCACCCTAACCTGGGCAAAGTTAAAAATCACACAAACCCGGGTTATAGTCCAACAGGTTTATTTGGAAGAACAATCGTTCGGAGCACTGCTCCTTCATCAGGTGGTTGTGGAGAATAAGACCATAAGGCACAGAATTTATGGAAAGACATTTGTGGCCTGCCACTGAAATGATATATTGAACAAATCTGGATTGTTAAGTCTTTCATCTTTTAGAATGGATTGCAGGTATCATTAATATGTAAATCCCAGAACTTCCTGTAAGGCACCCTCTCAAGATAACATAAGGCTTTACAACAAAAGGTGGCATCTCAGCTCAGACAATGCATTAAAGGTATGAGGTCAGTGTTTGCCTGTATCTCAGTCTTGAGTCAGACTGTTTCTATTTCCAAAGCAGGAATTTATAAAATATTATCTGGATTGACTGCCTGCATGAACTGCCGAGTCTCATCCACCAGCTGAAATGACTGGATAAGGAGGGATTGATCCCCACAGTGCAATGAATTCCCACTTTCCACCAAAATCCCAAATGTCCACGCTCACTCAGTTGCTCTCTCACAAATCAAATATTTCATTGTAACTTCTTCTGCTCCCAGTAAGGGCAAAGAAATCTTTGAAAGTTGCTCTGAAAGTCCAGTTTTCACAACCACACTCCTGCTTTCACCGAAGACAATTAGTCATACAGCACGGAAACAGACCCTTTGGTCAAACTCGTCTGTGCCAAACCGATATCCGAAATTAATCTAGTCCCATTTGCCAGCATATGGCTCTTATGGTTCTAAACCATTCCTATTCATGTATCCAGCCAGATGCATTTTAAAGATAATTGTACCAGCCTCACCACTTCCTCTGGCAGCTCGTTCCATACATGCACAACCCTCTGCGTGAAAAAGTTGCCCCTCAGGGCCCTTTTAAATCATTCCCCTCTCACCTCAAACATATGCCCTCTAGTTTTGGACTCTCCTACCTTGGGGAAAAGACCTTGGATATTCACCCTATCCATGCCCGTTATAAACCTCTATATGGCTGCCCCTCAGCCTCCGATTCTCCAGGGTACTTCAAACCCTCCAAGTCTAGCAACATCCTCGCAAATCTTTTCCGACCCCTCTCAAAGTTTCACAAGTTCTTTCCGAAAGCAGGGAGACCGGAACTGGACGCACTATTCCAAAAGTCGCCTTACCAATGTACAGCCACAACATGATCTCCCAATGCCTACACACAATGCTCTGACCAATAAAGGAAAGCATACCAAACACATTCTTCACTATCCTGTCTACCTGCGACTCCACTTTCAAGGAGCTATGAACCTGCACTCCAAGGTCTCTTTGTTCTGCAACACTCCCCTTCACTGTGCCAGTCCTGCCTGGATTGCTTGACCAAAATGGAAAACCTCATTTCTCTAAATTAAACTCCATCTGCCACTCCTTGGCCTATTGGACCATCCGATCAATTCTAA
>NW_025206271.1:9077-11402 GCF_004010195.1 Chiloscyllium plagiosum | reverse complement strand
CTCCCCTTTCTTCTTCCCCCAAACCCTAGACTTCTGATGTGAACAAAATCTGACTCAATCTCGAACATTTTCAATGACCCAGTCTTCATGGCTTTATCTGGAATTCCCATGTCTAAAACCATCTTAATTAAAAAAAAGTTCCTTGTCAGTACTTTATGAACATAAGAACAAACATTAAGAATAGGTCACTTTGGCCCTTTCGGCCTGCTCTACCATTCAATAAGATCATGGCTGATCTGCTTTAATCTCAACTCTACATTCCTGCATATTCCCAATAATCTTTCAACCCTTTGATAATCAAGAATCTGTCTACCTCTGACTTAAAAATACTTAACGACTCTGCATGCACTGCCTTTTGAGGAGTGGAATTCCAAAGACTTTCAACACTGATTTCTTTTTTCCACATCACTGTTTTAAATGGTGACCCTTTAGTTTTAAACTGATATCCAGTTGTGGATTGTCCCACAATCAGAAAAGTTCTTTTCACAACCACATCACCAGGTCCCCTCTGGACACTTAATGTTATGAATTAAGTTACTTTATAAAGTTACTCCTTATTTTTAAGTTACTTCTTATTTTTAAATAGTCCCCTTTAGTTATAGCATCTCTACAAGAGGAATCATTCTTCCAGGATTCATCCTGTCAAGTCCCTTGACATTTTTCTGTAGGATTATCTCTTATCATTCAGTGAGTACAGCCAAACCTGTTCAAACTTTCTTAAGATAACCATTTTATCTTGTCATAATGTGCAGTCTCCACACTTGTGACTGATCAGTAGCTGCCTTTATTAAACAAAATTATATGTAATGTATGTAAGAGAAGACACTTTGCTTGGACCTCACAGCCTCAGACATTAGTTCCATATGCTCTAACATCACTGTGACTTAGCTCTTTTTACTGTCTTACAGTAAAGGTATAAATAACTTTGCTCTATACTTCCCAGGGATGTGTTGAGTACCACCTTTAAAGTGCTTGCAATGCAGTTATAGACTTTCTTAAGTAAGGCAATCAAAACAGGACACCATTGTCCAGACCCCTTCTCAGTAAGAGAACAGCATTTCTCTACTTTTATATGTATTCCTCTTACAATTATGGTCAGAATTCCATTTGCTTTTATAATTACTTTCTGTATTTGCATTTTACCCGTTTGTGATTAATTGATTCATATATCATGACATTCATATCCCTCTGTATCCCAAATTTCACAGTTTCTCTCCATTCTGTCTTTCTCTTCATCTTAAGTAGGCATGGTCATATTATTGCACATTTTACTCCATCTGCTAATTTTACACACTCACATTTTGGCTTAGGAAATGCATCAGGTCTCCAGTGCCCATCCATTGTTTAGGAAATGTTTCTATTCCCTCTTTTAAAATCCAGATGATATCTTGCACAAACCATTAATTTTAATTAATGCTTCCAGACCTGCCTGATGTTAATTCTCTTAACATAGCTACACCTATCCAATTAATTAAAAAACGTTCTGGCATCTCTATTAAATGAATTCCTTTAAATTAAAGATAAAGAGACAAAAATAAATATTTGCCAAACAATTAAAAGCAATCCATTTGCTCCCAACCAAGCTGTTTATTGTCTCATCTGCCTCACTCTTTTCTTGCACTTGCTGCTTGTCTCAGACCTCTTCTGCTGTCACTTTTTAACCCCTGCAGCTATCATTTCCCTCTCTCATTCTCTCTTTACTGCCTTGTACAGGTATAAGCTCCGGGTGGTTTTTCATTATTAGCAGCAATGTTCCATTTGACCATCCTTGCCTGATTTTCATTAGCATTTGTTAGCAACCCCGTGCACCCATGACAAGAATACAATAATATTGTGCTTGTGTTCCAAATTGAAATATTCATGCATGAACTGAATTACTTATTAAATGCTGCAACTTTAAGCCACATACGACTAAATGAATTTCGCCAGATCTTTTGAGCTTTCACACTGATTAAAGTTGGGATCTGATATGGAACATTCTGATTATCATACTGGTAGAATGGTTTTGTCTCAATTCAATTGAATACTTGAAGCAATAATAACTCAAGGTAAAGCCATCAAAAATGCAGTATTCCAACTTCCCTCTCTTAATTGATAGCTTCTGAAGTAAGTAAACAGCAAACATTAACGAGGTAAAAACAATGACTGCAGATGCTGGAAACCAGATTCTGGATTAGTGGTGCTGGAAGAGCACAGCAGTTCAGGCAGCATCCGAGGACAGGCAAAATCCGAGGACAGGCAAAATCGACATTTCGGGCAAAAGCCCTTCATCAGGAATAAAGGCAGAGAGCCTGAAGCGTGGAGAGATAAGCTAGAGGAGGGTGG
>NW_025206271.1:5475-8357 GCF_004010195.1 Chiloscyllium plagiosum | reverse complement strand
TTAAGCCAAGTCCTCAAACATCAGAAGTTTATATCTTGAAACTTCATAAGAGAAGGGAAAACAAGGACACCTTTAACTCTCCTTTGAAACCCGTTGCATCCGAAATTCTGTGGATACCCATCCGCATGCTGCGCCTTGTTGTGTTGGGTTTGAAACCCGATATCAGTGTCAAGGGTGAGACTGGCCTTCAGACGTCTGAACAATGTAAAAGTATGATGATTGGGTGCTCACTGTGTGGCTGGAAACCCGTTTAGAGAAATAAAATCAACTCAAATGCATGAACAGCTGCCAGATGCTTTTCGATTCCCACCAATTTGTGAAAGGGAACGTCAGCATCAAATAGAAGTGGTGGTGGGTAGTGTGTGCAAACGACAAGGAAAATTCGCAGAAATACCTGTGAATCTCGGGTGGACTCATAAGGAGTTGAAACAAAGAGCCAAAATAATTCTGTGAGGTAGGAGTGGGAAGCGATTGTGAATCTCGACTGGAGCGGCAGATTACTTTACTTAATTTCATAAGGTTGTCAAAACCTGCATGTTTTAATAGAATCAAAGGATACTACATCAGAGAGTTAGGCACATCGACACAAACTGGTTCATGCTGACCAAAATGTCCACCTACGCTCATCCGAATTTCCCTGCACTTTTTCCATATTGCTCTTAACCTTTCACACCATTGTGTTTGTCCAAATGACTTTTAAGTGTTTTGAATGATATCAGCTCAACAACTTCTGCTCGCAGGACTTTGCAAATGCACTGGAAAAAGGAGTTGCCCCACAGGTTCTCTTTACATTTTTCCACTTTAAACTTAATCTGTTGCTCTTTAGTCTTTGTGTCTACAATCATGGGGGTGGGGGGTAGCTGAGTGTATTCATCCTCTCCATGCTTCTCATGATCTTATACATTTACATTTTTTACAGTGTGGAAACCGGCCGTTCGGCCCAACAAGTCCACACCGACCCTCCGAAGAGCAACCTGCCCAGGCCCATTGACCCCGTCACCTAACACTACAGGCATTTTAGCATGGCCAATCTTTGAAATGTGCGAGGACACTGAATCACGCGGAGGAAACCCGCGCAGACACGGGGAGAATGTGGAAACTCCACACAGTCAGTCGCCTGAGGCGGGAATTGAAGTCTGGTCTCTGGCGCTGTGAGGCAGCAGTGCTAACCACTGCGCCACTGTGCCGCACACACTTGGATAAAGCCCCCATGAGTCGCCAATGGATGAAAGAAAAAAAGTGCACCTTGTCCAACCTCCTGTTATAATTCAGACCGTTGAGTCCTGGCAACTTCGACGTTTCTTCTGCATTAATAACATGCTTTCTCTAGCAAGGTGAGCACAACTGAACACAATACGCGAAGTGAACCCTCACCAACGCCCTGCACAAATTAACTAAACTTCTCAACGTCTGTCTCAATGTCTTGACGAATGGAAGCCAGTGTTCCAAAATCCTTCTTCACTTCGCTGGATACCTGTGAAGCCACTTTCAGAGAACTCTGCACCTGAACTCCAAGGTCCCTCTACTCCACTACAATCGTTATGGTCATCCATTCACCATGAAATGTTTACATCGTTGTGTGTTTTCAAAAATGCAAGACCTCACACTATGTATAGTAAACTACATTTGGCATCTCCCGACTCACAAGTGATGAAGGTCTTGCTGCAATTTCGGACAACCTTCCTTACCGTTCGGGGTATTGCTTCTTTAAGTGTCATCAACAAACTCAGCACATCTTCATCCAAATCACCGATTTACAGAACAAACAGCAATGGTCCCAGCACCGACGATTGAGATAATCCACGAGCCACGGGCCTCCAGTCTGCCAAGCATCCTTCCACGATCACCCTCTGCTATGTTCCATTCAGGTAATTGTTTATCCAATTTTCTAGCTCTACATGATTTCCATGCAAACTAACTTTACATAACGTCCTAATATGTGGAATCATATCAGATGCCTTATAAAAATCCCTAGATTATAACTCCCGCCGAGCCACTGTGGATCTTCAGAGAAACTTCAACAAGGAACTCTTACATATTTGTGACACATGATCTTGCATGGATAAAGACATGCAAACCGATTCTAATTAAACCCAATCTTTCCAAGTGCATGTGTACTTTGTCAATCAGATTTCTGTGAATTATCTGACACACAACAAATGTTACGCACGTTCCGCTGTATCATTGAGAATTTCTAGCGATTCATCCGGTTTCCTGCTTCACTCCAAAGTTGTTCAAGTTGGCTAGATTTCAATGATTAACTGTCGTTAGTCTTCATGGATTTGTCGATGAACTGGGTTAGCCATGGGAAATGTAAGTGAAATACTAGCGGAATAGTTGTGGTGGGATGCTCTTCGGAGGATCAATGTGGACTTCTTGGGCTGAATTAATTGCTTCCATAGAGTAGACGTTCTGTTCTATTGAATATTCGTTATTGAGCAATACTTGGCAGAGGCGGATACTCAATCACAAGTTACTATGTTTTAGCAGGTGAACTGTCAGTGCATAGGACAAAAAGGTGCACCAGGGCACTACAGCAGCTGACATACAGCACGGAAAGAGAATGCTTACATATGTGAAGTTTTGTCCCAGGTTTGAGAACATAACCGTCAAATGATTGAGTCTTTAAAGTTTAAGTTACTTTATTTTTCAAATTTCAGGTAGTTTACTTATGTGCACAAATTATGTACTGAGATCATTAGGCTTCAAAATATAAGAGCCCTACGATGACCAATCTCGACGTCCCCAAGCACGTTCAGCGCAACACAGCATTGCCAAATCCAAACGTTATCACCCAACACTCATGAACTGCCAAATGTCAACATGCCCTCACCAACACAACAGCCCTTCGCTGTTATCAATCACAGTCTAAATAAGCACCC
>NW_025206271.1:0-4277 GCF_004010195.1 Chiloscyllium plagiosum | reverse complement strand
CCCCACTGACCTATTGTACTCTATGCTACTCTCTCCTCACCCCCACCCGCCTCTAGCTTATCTCTCCACGCTTCAGGCTCTCTGCCTTTATTCCTGATGAAGGGCTTTTGCCCGAAACGTCGATTTTGCCTGTCCTCGGATTTTGCCTGTCCTCGGATGCTGCCTGAACTGCTGTGCTCTTCCAGCACCACTAATCCAGAAGCAAACATTAACAGCCAAAGTTACTGAAGGATAAGTTATTGAAGAGGCAAATGAATTAACATAGTTAACAATTTACTGTTATCTTCACAGTCTGGTGCACAATAGGCAATCTACTAACATATCTGTTTTCCTCCTACAGGGAGGTGAATCAGCATGATAGTTTTTTCTTTATCTGTTGGAACTGAGGAGGTAGCATAACAGTGATAATGCTACTGGTCTAGCAACCATTCGGGCCAGACTAAAGCTCTGAGGATGTAGATCATTGACTCTTAACTGCTTATAAAATGGCCTATAAAAAGCCAGAAGCTCAAAGGCAATTTAACTATGTAACCGTTACAGAAAAGTCTAAAAGGAGTGAAACTGAATGACCCACCTGACACTGACTTAGGCATCAGAAGCTATGCACTATTAGACTGTAAGAATTAAATAGTTTGAAATGACGCTTTGCGCTTGATGTTAATTCTGTTTCTCTGTGCACAGATGCTGCCAGACCTGTTGAGTGTCTCCAACATTTTGATCCAAGCTCTTGGATATGTGCATTCCGAGGAAAGGTCTAATGGGAGAATGGATGGAATTGACTATTTTAAAAAGGATTTGGATATGAAGAGACAGAAGCATGGCTTAAGTACTGAAAGAAATCTTTACATTTGTTTTTAACAAGGAGGAAGATTACACCCAGTCATAGATTTAAAGTTGGTAAGTTTTGATATTATGATTAAAGGTGTTTACAGTTGGTAGGTTACAAGGGCCCGATAAGATGCACAAAGAATGCTGGGGAGGTGTGATTTTTGAAATTCTTTTTCACTCATGAGATGTGCGTGTTGCTGGCTGACCTGCCTTTATTTCCTGTCCCTAGTTGCTGTTAAGAAGATGGTGAAAGCTAGCTTCTTGAACCATTGTAGTCTATGTGGAAATTACAAAGGCACGGGTCATAATTTTACGATCCTTTTTGATGCACAGCTAATTCAAGAAGATTGGAGAATTGCAAATGTTGTTCCCTAGTTTAAAAAGGGCAAATGGATGAGCTCACCAACCTCAGACTAGTCAGTTTAACTTCGATGATCGGGATGCTTCTATAAATAAGAAATTGGTACACAATTAATAGTTATTTAAGAAAATGCAGGTTAATGCATGAAAACCAGCACAAGGGGCAACACATTGCTATAAATGGACTGTAATGGGAAATAGACTGAACTTTGTTTTTTTTTGGATATTTTATAATTTTTCTAACTGTTCTATACTGAGAACTGTTGCTTTCATCTTCTGTGTAATAAATTATTTTTTGTGAAAGAAACTCTGCAGCTTCATGTAACTTTGTTTCAGTGAATGACAATCTCATTAACTAAAATTAAAACAGATTGATATCAGGCCAGATTTCATTATTAGGTCTGACCTGGCCAGGAGTACATCAGCTGGGATCATAAAGTTAGATATTTGATAAAGGGCCATGCAGAAGTCTTGTGAGCAAATCTAAAGCTCATGGATTAAAAGGGCCAGTAACAACAGAGACCAAGTGACAAGGCAGAAAGCATAGGCATTCATGCAGAAAAATGTGAGCTGATTGATTTTGGAAGGAGTAACAGGAAGACGGTGTACTGGGCTAATGGTAAGACCTTTGATAGTCTGGATGAGCAGAGAGATCTGGGGGTCTACGTGCATAGATCTCTGAAAGATGCCACCCAGGTTGATAGGGTTGTTAATGACGGCGGATTTCCGCCACCTCCAAACGGACCCCACCACCAAGGATATATTTCCCTCCCCTCCCCTATCAGCATTCCATAAAGACCACTCCCTCCGTGAGGTATTGCAATTTGGGACAACAAACAAGGGTACGGTTTTTACAATTTCAGCACCGCCTTCCTAACCTGCAATCTTCTTCCTGACCTCTCCGCCCCCACCCCAGTCTGACCTATCACCCTCATCTTGACCTCTTTCCACCTATCGCATTTCCGACGCCCCTCCCCCAAGTCCCTCCTCCCTACCTTTTATCTTAGCCTGCTGGACACACTTTCCTCATTCCTGAAGAAGGGCTTATGCTCGAAACGTCGATTCTCCTGTTCCCTGGATGCTGCCTGACCTGCTGCGCTTTTCCAGCAACACATTTTCAGCTCTGATCTCCAGCATCTGCAGACCTCACTTTCTCCTCAAAGCTGTTAGAGAGAAGAAGATTAAGAGGTGACTTAATAGAGACTTACAAGATGATCACAGGATTAGATAGGGTGGACAGTGAGAGCCTTTTTCCTTGGATGGTGATGGCTAGCATGATGGGACTTAGCTTTACATTGAGGGGTGATAGATACAGGACAGATGTCAGAGGTAGGTTCTTTACTCAGAGTAGGAAGGGTGTGGAATGCCATGCCTGCAACTGTAATAGATTCGCCAACTTCAAATGTATTTAAATAGTCAATGCATAAATATATGGGTGATAATGGAATAGTGTAGGTTTGATGTGTTTTAGATTGGTATCACAGGTCAGCACAACATTGAGGGCTGAAGAGCCTGTACTGCACTTTGTTGTTCTATGTTCCTAAGATTAGATTAGATTAGATTTCCCTACAGTGCGGAAGCGGGCTGTTCGGCCCAACAGGTCCACACTGACCTTCCGAATAGCAACCCACCCAGACTCATTCCCATACACTTAACACTACGGGCAATTTAGCTTGGCCAATTTACCTAGCTTGCACAACTTTTGTACTGTGGGCGGAAACCGGAGCAGATACGGGGAGAATGTGCAAACTCCACACAGACAGTTGCCCGATGCGGGAATTGAACCCAAGTCCCTGGCACTGTGAGGCAGCAATGCTAACAACTGAGCCACCGTGCTGCCCTAAATAAAGATTCTTAAGTGGAGGCTCCAGAGTGGTTAGGACCCCTGCTCTTCTTGATATATATTAACAACCTAGGTATAGAATCATAGAATCCCTACAGTGTGCAATGAGGCCATTCAGCCCATTGATTCTGCATTGACCTGCCGATGAGCATCCTACCCAGACCCACTCCCCTATCCTATTCTCCTAACCCTGCAATTCCCACAGCTAATCCACCTAGCCTACGCATCCCTGGACACTGTGGGCAATTTAGTATGGCCAATCCACCTGGCTTGCACATCTTTGGACTGGTATGTGGGGCAATTTCAAAATTCCCAGATAACATAGAACTTGAAATATTATAAACTACGAGCAGGGTATTAAAATCTGAATGATATAAGCAAATCAGTGAAATGTGTAACCAAGTGGCAGATGAAATTTAATAAAGTGAAGTGTAATATGATTTATTTTTGTTGGAAGAACAATGAGGAGCCAATACAAGAGAAAAGAAACTATTATAAAAAGTATAGTGTAGAATTCTGCAGCGAGTTTTGAAAAGATTTGTAGCTCAGGTTGAGGTTCTGGACGTAGGTTTGCTCGCTGAGCTGGAAAGTTCATTTTCAGACATTTTGTCACCATACTAGGTAAAATCTTCATCAGCCATGCTTCGTCTGGAAGATCACTGAAGACGTTATCTAGTATGGTGATGAAACAACTGAAAATGAACCTTCCAGATGCAAACCTACATCTAGAGCTCTCCAGGTCCATGTGAACCTCGGGTTTTATGTAGATAAATCATTGATGGTATCATGGAAGGTTGAGAATGCAATTCATAAAGCATCTTGGATCTTTACATTTATAAATAATGGTGGAAAACAGAGCAGGGGAGTTTTATGAGAAAGCCGTCCAAAACACAGGCTCGGCCTTCACTGGAGTATTCCAACCAGACACGGGTATCACTTTATATGAAAACTATTAAAGAAGGTGCACAAAAAAGAAATTAAAAGAATGATTCCAAGGATGAGAAATCTCAGTGAGACAGATTGGCAATACTGGAGATGTTCTCCTTAGAGGAGGAGGTTGAGGGACCTTTGGCATTGAAACTGAAATGGTGACATAAAGAAAACAAATTTTGTCCAAAGTGTGGTTAACTTTTGGAATGCACAGCCTGGGAGGGTAACAGAAGCAAGTAGAACTCTCACTTTCCAAAGAGAACTGGAACATTATCTCATGAGGAAAGTTAAAAATCACACAACACCAGGTTATCAT
>NW_025206270.1:8639-11400 GCF_004010195.1 Chiloscyllium plagiosum | reverse complement strand
CTCTCTAGTGGCACTGAGATTCCCATTAACAGTTGCTCTCCGGTAGCACTATGAGTCCCATTAACAGTCGCTCTCCAGTTGCACTGAGATTCCCATTAACAGCAGCTCTCCGGTAGCACTGAGATTCCCACAAACAGTAGCGCTCCAGTGGCACTGAGATTCCCATTAACAGCAGGTCTCTGGTAGCACTGAGATTCCCATTAATTGNAACAGTCGCTATCCATTTGCACTGAGATTCCCATTAATAGTAGCTCTCCAGTAGCACTGAGAATCCCATTAATAGTCGCTCTCCGGAAGCACTGGGATTTCCATTAACAGCAGCTCTCCGGTAGCACTGAGATTCCCATTAACAGTAGCTCTCCGGTAGCACTGAGATTCCCATTAATAGCAGCTCTCCGGTATCACTGAGATTCCCAGTAACAGTAGCTCTCCAGTAGCACTGAGATTCCCAGTAACAGTAGCTCTCCAGTGGCACTGAGATTCCCATTAACAGTAGCTCTCTCGTGGCACTGAGATTCCCATTAACAGCAGCTCTCTGGTAGCACTGAGATTCCCACTAACAGTAACTGCCCAATGGCACTGAGATTCCCATCAACAGCAGCTCTCCGGTAGCACTGAGATTCCCATTAACAGTCGCTCTCCAGTGGCACTGAGATTCCCATTAACAACAGCTCTCCAGTGATACTGAGAGCCCCATTAACAGTAGGTCTGCATTGGAACTGAGAGTCCCATTATCAGTAGCTCTCCAGTGGCAATGAGATTCCCAGTAACAGTAGCTCTCCAGTAGCACTGAGATTCCCATTAACAGTAGCTCTCCTGTGGCACTGAGATTCCCATTAACAGCAGCTCTCCAGTAGTACTGAGATTCCCATTAATAGTAGCTCTCCAGTAGCACTGAGATTGCCACTAACAGTATCTCTCCAATGGCACTGAGAGCCCCATTATCAGTAGCTCTCCATTTGCACTGAGATTCCCATTAATAGCAGCTCTCCGGTAGCACTGAGATTCCCATTAACAGCAGCTCTCCGGTAGCACTGAGATTCCCACTAACAGGAGCTCTCTAGTGGCAATGAGATTCCCATTAACTGTTGCTCTCCGGTAGCACTGAGAGTCCCATTTTCAGTTGCTTTCCAGTGGCACTGAGATTCCCATTAACAACAGCTCTCCGATAGCACTGAGATTCCCACTAACAGTAGCTCTCCAGTGGCAATGAGATTCCCATTAACAGCAGCCCTCCAGTAGCACTGAGATTCCCATTAACAGTAGGTATCTGGTAGCACTAAGAGTCCCATTAACAGTCGCTCTCCAGTTGCACTGAGATTCCCATTAACAGCAGCTCTCCGGTAGCACTGAGATTCCCACAAACAGTAGGTCTCCAATGGCACTGAGATTTCCATTAACAGAAGCTCTCTAGTGCCACTGAGATTCCCATTAACAGTAGCTCTCCAATGGCAATGAGATTCCCATTAACAGCAGCCCTCCACTAGCACTGAGATTCCCATTAACAGTAGGTCTCCGGTAGCACTGAGAGTCCTATTTTCAGTCGCTTTCCAGTGGCACTGAGATTCCCATTAACAGCAGCTCTCCGATAGCACTGAGATTCCCACTAACAGTAGCTCTCCAGTTGCACTGAGATTCCCATTAACAGCAGCTCTCCAGTAGCACTGAGATTCCCACAAACAGTAGGTCTCCAATGGCAATGAGATTCCCATTAACAGCAGCCCTCCACTAGCACTGAGATTCCCATTAACAGTAGGTTTCCGGTAGCACTGAGAGTCCTATTTTCAGTCGCTTTCCAGTGGCACTGAGATTCCCAATAACAGCAGCTCTCCGATAGCACTGAGATTCCCACTAACAGTAGCTCTCCAGTGGCAATGAGATTCCCATTAACAACAGCTCTCCAGTGATACTGAGAGTCCCATTAACAGTAGGTCTGCATTGGAACTGAGAGTCCCATTATCAGTAGCTCTCCAGTGGCACTGTGATTCCCAGTAACAGTAGCTCTCCAGTAGCACTGAGATTCCCATTAACAGTAGCTCTCCAGTGGCTCTGAGATTCACATTAACAGCAGCTCTCTAGTAGCACTGAGATTCCCATTAATAGTAGCTCTCCAGTAGCACTGAGATTGCCACTAACAGTATCTCTCCAATGGCACTGAGAGTCCCATTATCAGGAGCTCTCCATTAGCACTGAGATTCCCATTAACAGCAGCTCTCTGGTACCACTGAGATTCCCATTAACCGCAGCTCTCCGGTAGCACTGAGATTCCCACAAACAGTAGCTCTCCAATGGCACTGAGATTCCCATTAACAGTAGCTCTCCAATGGCAATGAGATTCCCATTAACTGTTGCTCTCCGGTAGCACTGAGATTCCCACAAACAGTAGCTCTCCAGAGGCACTGAGATTCCCATTAACAGCAGGTCTCTGGTAGCACTGAGATTCCCATTAATTGTCGCTCTCCGGTAGCACTGAGAATCCCATTAACAGTCGCTATCCATTTGCACTGAGATTCCCATTAATAGTAGCTCTCCAGTAGCACTGAGAATCTCATTAATAGTCGCTCACCGGAAGCACTGAGTTTCCCATTAACAGTAGCTCTCTCGTGGCACTGAGATTCCCATTAACAGTAGCTCTCCCGTGGCACTGAGATTCCCATTAACAGCAGCTCTCTGGTAGCATTGAGATTCCCACTAACAGTAACTGCCCAATGGCACTGAGATTCCCATTAACAGCAGCTCTCCGGTAGCACTGAGATTCCCA
>NW_025206270.1:3464-8526 GCF_004010195.1 Chiloscyllium plagiosum | reverse complement strand
CTCTCCAGTAGCACTGAGATTCCCATTAACAGTAGCTCTCCTGTGGCACTGAGATTCCCATTAACTGCAGCTCTCCAGAAGTACTGAGATTCCCATTAATCGTAGCTCTCCAGTAGCACTGAGATTGCCACTAACAGTATCTCTCCAATGGCACTGAGAGCCCCATTATCAGTAGCTCTCCAGTTGCACTGAGATTCCCACTAACAGTAGCTCTCCTATAGCACTGAGATTCCCACTAACAGGAGCTCTCTAGTGGCAATGAGATTCCCATTAACTGTTGCTCTCCGGTAGCACTGAGAGTCCCATTTTCAGTCGCTTTCCAGTGGCACTGAGATTCCCATTAACAGCAGCTCTCCGATAGCACTGAGATTCCCACTAACAGTAGCTCTCCAGTGGCAATGAGATTCCCATTAACAGCAGCCCTCTAGTAGCACTGAGATTCCCATTAACAGTAGGTCTCCGGTAGCAATAAGAGTCCCATTAACAGTCGCTCTCCAGTTGCACTGAGATTCCCATTAACAGCAGCTCTCCGGTAGCACTGAGATTCCCACAAACAGTAGGTCTCCAATGGCACTGAGATTCCCATTAACAGAAGTTCTCTAGTGCCACTGAGATTCCCATTAACAGTAGCTCTCCAATGGCAATGAGATTCCCATTAACAGCAGCCCTCCACTAGCACTGAGATTCCCATTAACAGTAGGTCTCTGGTAGCACTGAGAGTCCCATTTTCAGTCGCTTTCCAGTGGCACCGAGATTCCCATTAACAGTAGCTCTCCCAAAGCACTGAGATTCCCACTGACAGTAGCTCTCCAGTGGCAATGAGATTCCCATTAACAGCAGCCCTCCAGTAGCACTGAGATTCCCATTAACAGTAGGTCTCCGGTAGCACTAAGAGTCCCATTAACAGTCGCTCTCCAGTTGGACTGAGATTCCCATTAACAGCAGCTCTCCGGTAGCACTGAGATTCCCACAAACAGTCGGTCTCCAATGGCACTGAGATTCCCATTAACAGGAGCTCTCTGGTGGCCCTGAGATTCCCAGTAACAGTAGCTCTCCAATGGCAATGAGATTCCCATTAACTGTTGCTCTCCGGTCGCACTGAGATTCCCACAAACAGTAGCTCTCCAGTGGCACTGAGATTCTCATTAACAGCAGGTCTCCGGTAGCACTGAGATTCCCATTAATAGTAGCTCTCCAGTAGCACTGAGAATCCCATTAATAGTCGCTCTCCAGAAGCACTGAGAATTCCATTAACAGTAGCTCTCTAGTGGCACTGTGATTCCCATTAACAGTAGCTCTCCAGTGGCACTGAGATTCCCATTAATAGTAGCTCTCCGGTAGCACTGAGATTCCCAATAACAGTAACTCTGCAATGGCACTGAGATTCCCATTAACAGTAGCTCTCCAGTAGCACTGAGATTCTCATTAACAGCAACTCTCTGGTAGCACTGAGATTCCCATTAACAGTAGCTCTCCAGTGCCACTGAGATTCCCATTAACAGCAGCTCTCTGGTAGCACTGAGATTCCCACTAACAGTAGCTCTCCAATGGCACTGAGATTCCCATTAACAGCAGCACTCCGGTAGCACTGAGATTCCCATTAACAGCTCTCTGGGAGCACTGAGATTCCCATTTACAGGAGCTCTCTGGTGGCCCTGAGATTCCCATTAACTGTAGCTCTCCATTAGCACTGAGATTCCCAGTAACAGCAGCACTCCGGTAGCACTGAGATTCCCATTAACAGCTCTCTGGGAGCACTGAGATTCCCATTTACAGGAGCTCTCTGGTGGCCCTGAGATTCCCATTAACTGTAGCTCTCCATTAGCACTGAGATTCCCAGTAACAGTAGCTCTCCAGTAGCAACTGAGATTCCCATTAACTGTTGCTCTCCGGTCGCACTGAGATTCCCACAAACAGTAGCTCTCCAGTGGCACTGAGATTCCCATTAACAGCAGGTCTCCGGTAGCACTGAGATTCCATTAATAGTAGCTCTCCAGTAGCACTGAGAATCCCATTAATAGTCGCTCTCCAGAAGCACTGAGAATTCCATTAACAGTAGCTCTCTCGTGGCACTGTGATTCCCATTAACAGTAGCTCTCCAGTGGCACTGAGATTCCCATTAATAGTAGCTCTCCGGTAGCACTAAGATTCCCAATAACAGTAGCTCTCCAGTGGCACTGAGATTCCCATTAACAGCAGCTCTCTGGTAGCACTGAGATTCCCATTAACAGCTCTCTGGGAGCACTGAGATTCCCATTTACAGGAGCTCTCTGGTGGCCCTGAGATTCCCATTAACTGTAGCTCTCCATTAGCACTGAGATTCCCAGTAACAGTAGGTCTCCGGTAGCACTGAGATTCCCAGTAACAGTAGCTCTCCAGTAGCAACTGAGATTCCCATTTGCAGTAGGTCTCCAATGGCACTGAGATTCCCATTAACCGTAGCTCTCCGGTGGCACCGAGATTCCCATTAACAGTAGCTCTCCGGTGGCAGTGAGATCGCCATTAACAGCAGGTTTCCAATGACAGTGACATCTCTATTAACAGCAACTCTCTCCAATGGCAGGAAGATCTCCCTTAACAGTGATGCTGGTGATGAGTCAATCTCTTATTTGTGTACCGTTTCACTCTTGGAATTAGTTTCTGATTCAGGTGCAGTCAACAATTTGAGTGTAATTTTGGTAAATTCTGGTGATAATTGCTCTTGACGTGATTTTTTTCAACATTGTTTGTACACGCACAATCATAATTGTGCATGAACCAATGTAATTGGGCAATGATTTTAAAATGAAATGTTTATTTCTTCCCTAACATACTTAAGAGCAGGAAACCTGGTGCAGTTTTATTAATGCAGTGGCATATGGGCTTATCGTGAAATACACAAATGTTAAGTTACAGTGTCTGGTCCATCAAATATGATGGGCCTGATTTGAAATAATTGAAATGACATGAAACAATTAAACAGAGCAGTGGTAAACTGTATTTGTGCTCACAAGTCAGCTGTTGGTAAGCCATGTATTTTTAAGTATTTAAACATACTTGTCGGGTGTTTATGTGTGTATAAACCAGTTTCTGTTTAAGAAGCTCCTTGATGGATTGTAAATTCAGGCACAAATGTCGGAAACTCAACATGGTAACTGATTCAGGTGGGGATCCTGGTCAATACTGAGGCCCACGCCACGATCCGAGGGGATATTTTTAAACCAAATGCCAGGAAATTGTGGGAACTTAGTTTGCTCTTGGTGTTACTGGGGCTTGGAATTCCTCGATCTTATACAATGCTTTGCCCAATGTTAAGCAAAGTGCAGGCTGGATGAAACTGCTCCCACAGTCTTGAATCTTCCAGGGAGGTCTAATTTTCAAAGTGCTTCCTTGTCGCAATGTGCCGATTACTATAGGCTCTCACCTCATTTGAAGGCATCCCATTGTTCCTGCTACTTGTTAATGTTTGCCAACCAATTTTTTATTCCAATCCACTTAGGCCAGATGGCTATTGCGGGATCGCTCTGAAATTATCCCTCCCTTAATGAAGCATTTTTATGCACTTGAAGTGCATTGCTCCAGACCAGCTGTAGCAAAGGGGAGTCGTGCCTGGAATTGTACACACAGATGTGGTCAGACCAGGCCTGCTACTTGGAAACCTGCTTCTCAATCCTCTACTCACCCTATCCTCCCCTGAGAAAGTTAATGAAAGAGCTGCACTCGATCTAACAGCCAGCGAATGGGTTTAGGGCTGCTGCAGTGAAAGCCAGTTCTGTATAGTTGTTATCCTTGCTCAACGAGTTCCCTGATCACCAGAACAATCAAGAACTTCAGTTAACTGCTCACTGTCCTTCATTAGCTGAATATTTGTGCATTTAATTTCTGCCTGATTTTCCAATCATCGGGTGCATGATCCACAATGACAGGGCAATGACCACACTGGTTGGAAAATCTAGCCTCTCCAGAGAGGGAGATAATAATTGTGAACTCAGCCCAGTCCATCATACAAGCCAGCCTTCCATCCATTGACTCCATCTATACTTCTTGCTGGGATTGGAAAGACAGCCAATATCATCAAAGATCCCTTCCAACCTCTTCCATTGGGTAGAAGATACAAAAGCTTAAACCCATGTACCAACAGATTCAAGAACAGTTTCTCCCTACTGTTATTAGACTTCTGAATGGTCCTCTCAAACTTCAAATCTAATGTTGATTTTGCTTTTTGTGCATCTCCTTTGCAGCTGTAACTTTGCATTCCTCGCTCTAATCTACTACCCTATGATCTTTGTACACTATGAACTGACTGTATTGCAAGCAAAACAAAACTTTGCACTGTACGTAGGTACATGTGACAATAATAAATCAAATTAAAAATTCAAGTCTCCTGTGTGTGAGAGATCTATCCCACATAGTTAGCACACTCAGCCAGTCATTGCTAAGCCAGCCTCCCCTCCAACACTACATGTGGCGGCACAGTGGCTCAGTGGTTAGTACTGCTGCCTCACAGCACCAGGGTCCCAGGTTCAATTCCAGCCTCGGGTGACTGTCTGTGTGGAGTTTGCACATTGTCTGCGTGGGTTTCCTCCGGGTGCTCCGATTTCCTCCCACAGTCCAAAGATGTGCAGGTTAGGGTGAATTGGCCATGCTAAATTGCCCGTAGTGTTAGGTGCATCATTCAGAGGGAAATGGGTCTGGGTGGGTTACTCTTCGGAGGGTCGGTGTGGACTGGTTGGGCCGAAGGGCCTGTTTCCACACTGTAGGGAATCTAATCTAATGTCTTACCGATACAGTCACTGAGGGAGACCACTGCTTCATCTTGTAGAATTGGTTGCTGAATTTATTCAAATCGTCAAATCATTTGATGTCAGTGTCTGTGACGTGCTGGGATCTGAGAGATGTTCCGAGTGTCTGTTTGATGGAGATGTGGATTGATTCTTGTTCAAAGGGATCTTGACACATATCAGCACCATGTACAGAATGGATAAGCATAAAGTGAGACACACACACACTCCTTCCCCCCTCACACACACACACACACACATACACGCTAGCCCCCAACACACACATACTCCCCCCACACACA
>NW_025206270.1:0-2381 GCF_004010195.1 Chiloscyllium plagiosum | reverse complement strand
ACACACACACACACTACCACTACCACCGCCACCCCCCTCCCCACACACACACATACAGATGCAGTGTCAAGGTAAAGGCTCAATGAAAGGTAGGAAAATGTCTTTGACTGCAGCTCGGTGCCGATGTCGGACGTTCTCCTCTTGCTCCTTGATGATCTCATGTGCAGACGGACGCAGCGCCACATTCTGTGATGTTGCTGTAGACATGTCAAACGGGATCTGGGCGGTACTAGGAGTCCTGGGCTCCTTCACCTTGACTTTCTTTGGACAGCAGTCCTGTTTAAACAGAGAAGTAGAGTCAGGGACTGGGCGAGGTGGGTGGTGGGCAGTGAATAATGTTCAGCTCACCCTGGGGTAAGTGAATAAATACAGGATTCTCTCTGATGGCAGTGTGTTAGAAAGCATCACAAAAGAGGCATCAGATTTCTGAGACATTAGAATAAATATTGGAGATGTGTTTCATCTGAAGGAACCAAGAACTGTAGTCTCTCAAAAATACGCCCTGAAGGAGGGTTTAAACAGAGGCATCTTACAGTGATTCAGCTCATGAGGCTATTTGGCCCATCGTGCCTGTGCTGGTGTTTTGAGGTAGCTGTGTAGTTAGATCTACCTCCTACTCTTTCCCCAGTAGGTAATTACTTCTCAGTGAATATTCCATTCAGAAAATTACTGGGAAGCTGCTCCCAGGTTTACAATCAGTCTGTCCCAAATCAAAAGAGATTGCATTTTTAAAAAAAATCATCTTTCCTCTAGACTCCTTCTATCAATTATTTTACATCTGAACTTTCCAGTTGCTAACCCTCCTTATCTGTAGAAACTATTTCTCCTAATCTCTGATCAGATTGTCTCATCATTACGAACACCTCAATCAAATCTCTTTGGCTATGCCAGTGACAGTGACCCCCAGTAGCACTGACAGCCTCTCCCCCAAATGACAGGGAGATCCCCATTAACACTGACACACTCCAGCAATGACAGTGACACTATCCTCACATTGTCACCCTCCAGTGACAGTGATATCCTCTCTAACACTGACAGCTAACCCCAGTGACAGTGATATCCCCTCTAACACTGACAGCCCATCCCAGTGACAGTGATATCCTAACACTGACAGCCCACCCCAGTGACAGTGATACACCCTCTAACACGGACAGCACATCCCAGTGGCAGTAATATCCTCTCTAACACTGACAGTGCAACTGCAGTGATATCCCCTCTAACACTGATAGCCCAGCGATATTCCTATTCACAGTGACCCTTCTATTTTTAGTGATGTCCAATTTAACAGTTATCCCTTATGGCAGTGATGATCCCTCTAATGCTGGTGCCCTAGTAATAACCTAATTAACATGATGGTGATGATGTCCCCATTAACATGAACACTGCACCTCCAATGACAGTGATACCCATATTAGCAAAGACTCTGCATGGTGGTGATGACCAATTAACAGTAATTCTTTACTGGCAGTGACATGCACATCAACATTGCACCATCAGTGGTATTGATATCCCCATGAACAGAGTATCTCCAGTGTCAGTGACATCTTGTGGAGCTGTGCCAGCTTTTAAAGGTCTGTTAGAAATGGGGCTGTCACTTTAATTGGTGATGTCACTGTAACAGTGCGTACATTCCCAGCCTCTGACAGAGCATGGGTGGAGGGAATATCATCCTTATTTCTTCTGCTTTGTACCTTTACTTGTCTCTTGATTCCTTGCTTCTCTGGTTTATTTTCCAGCTCTGTCAGAGCTTTCTTGTGCCACATCCTCACACGGTGCACTTGAGCTTGCTGCTGAGAATGTAGGGAGTCCAATCGGTTTACCAGGTCATGCTTAACCCGCACCTCCTCTGAGGTCGGCTTGACAGTGAGCCATGGAGCCTGCATCATGATCTGACAGACAGAGACAAAGAAGAGATTTCAGAAGGAATGCATTCATCCATCATGGTAGTACTGACAGAGACTGTTCCTGACACATCCTGGTTGTGAGGTTCAGAAGTCTACTTGGACTTCAGCAAAGCTTTTGGTAAGGTCCCACATGGGTGACTGATAGCAAAATAACAGCCTATGGGATCCAGGGAAATTTGCCCAATTAGATCTAAAATTGGATGAGTGGCAGGAAGCAGAGGATGATGGTTGAGAAGGTGTTTCTGTGACTAGAAACCTATGTTCACTGGGATTTCACAGGGATCGATGTTGGGGCCCTTCCCATTTGTGGTATATATAAATGATTTAGACTTGAATGTAGGAAGGCTGATCAGTAAACTTGCGAATGATACAAAAATTGGTTGGGTGTAAATAGCTAAGAGGATAGCCTTAAATCAGAGTAGGATATACTGTAATGGGCTGGTCAGTGTTAAATGGAATTCAGTCTGAATAAATATG
>NW_025206269.1:0-11396 GCF_004010195.1 Chiloscyllium plagiosum | reverse complement strand
AACCTGGATCCCTGGCGCCGTGAGGCTGCAGTGCTCACCACTGAGCCGCCTGGAGGGAAACTGGCCAAATCCCGCCGGCTGTTGGGAAAAGGTGGCTGTCGTGCCACCAATGGAATAGCTGGAGGAGCTGGCACCGACACGGTGGGTGGACTGGCCTCCGTTTATCAGTGTGCACGTGGGAAGTGGGCATCACCGGTTCTGCCAGCTGTTGTTGTCCGTGTCTGATTGACTGTGGAAAACATGTTGGCGAGCTGCCTTCTCACGCAACGGCTGTCTGTGTGTTGCAAGGGCACCCAGTGTGTCGTTAGGAAGAATGCTCCAGGGGTTTGACCCAGCAACACTGAAGGGAATGGTGATATATTTCAAAATGAGTTGGCTGGATGGGAAATGGCATTCCTGCATATCTGCTGCCCTTGTGTTTGTTTACTGGGAGGCATGATTCCGTCATAATGCATCTGGGCCCTTGACCCTCTTGCAGTTGGATTTACCCAGGTTTCATCATGCATGCCCCTTCATCGCAGTTTTAATGCTGTAGTGACTACACTTAAGAGCGACCTTGCTGGCTGGAAGGTGCTCTGGCCCATCCTGGGGATGTGAAAGGCCCACTGGCCGTGCCTGTGTGACGAGCATCCGAAATTGGAACCGAAGCAGTCCTTTCAGCCCCTCAAGCCTGCTCCAGCACTCAGTAAAGTGGCTGCTGATCTCTTTGTGTTCCCGATTCCGCATTGCCATCTGCCCACCCCGTGCCTTTCATTTCCGGACCGTTGCCTCCAGGCCTTCAGCGACCTCGTCTGAAGCAGGGAGCTCCAAGGTCTCTCAACCCTCCGAGAGATAAGATTCCCCCTTCGTCTCTTCTCAACGTTAAACCCTGTCCCCTATTTCTGGATTCGCCCGCAAGAGGGAGCATCCTTCCCACTTCGACCTGGCCCAGACCGTTGAGGGACTTGTGTGTTTCCATTAGCTCACCTCTCACGTTTCTAAACTCGATGTGGAGATGCCGGTGTTGGACTGGGGTGGACCAAGTTAACAATCACCCAACACCAGGTTATAGTCCAACAGGTTTATTTGTAAGCACAAGCTTTCAGAACGCCGCTCCTTCATCAGGGAGCTTTGGAAGAGGATGACGAGACACCTCTTCCAAGATGAAGGAGCAGCAGTATTACGTTGAGGGGAAACGGCGTTTCAGGCACGCACCAATTTTTGTTAACGATGTGTTTGCATTTCCTTCCTTTTCCAATTTTAGAATCAATAACGACCTGCTGATGTGGGCACCAGCTGCGCCCTCCCCCAGCAACGCAGCACAGGGCACGGGCACCGCGGGGCTCCACCCTCTCCTGCCGGGCTGCACGCCCCTCTTCGCACAGGACAACTTCCGCCTCTGCAAGTCGGCCTTCAGACTGGGTGAGCGATTCCCTCTGTAACTGGACTGGCTTGCTTGTCAACAATACTGTGTGTGTGCGCGTCTGTGTGTGTGTGTGTGTGTGTTAGCCAGGAGAGGGATACACCTCCACTCTCGCACAAGCGACTGGTTCATGCAAGGGAGGGGCACAACTGGTGGAGCCATCGCTGGGAGGAAGTAGCGAGGCTAAGTTGAAAGGCCTGACTTGATTGAATTGAATTAGCTTTATTGTCACGTATACTCAGTTAAGCGCAGTGAAAAGTTTACAAGGCGCCACCGTAGGTCTGCATTATAGATTCTTGAGCATTATCCTCCGCCATTTTTGCTAAAACCATCTGACCCCACCACCAAAAATATATTTCCCACCCCATCCCTATCTGCATTCCGCAGGGACCCTTCCCTCCGCAACTCCCTCATTAGGTCCACACTCCCCACCGACCCACCTGGCACCTCATCCAGCCGGTGTGAGGCGCTAAACCTGCGCCCACACCTCCCCCTTCGCCTCTGTCCAGGGCCCCAAAGGATCTGTAAGAGGTTTTCCTGCGTGCCCTCCCACCTCATTTACCGCATCCGTTGGTTCCGATGTGGTCTCCTGTACATCGGGGAGACCGAGCACCAACTTGCAGAGCAGTTCAGGGGACGTGTCAGGTCCCCCACGCACCAACCAACCCCACAGCCCTGTGGCCTACCACTTCAGCTCCCCCTCACATGCCCCCCGCCCAACGGACGTGCGAATCCTGGGCCTCCTCTGCTGCCAAATCAAAGCCACCCGGAAACTGGAGGCGAGAAAGGTGCCCCGTCCCCTGCCGTGGGACAGTGCAGCCACATGGCCTCAGCATTGACCTCATCGGTTTCCAAATCTCCGTTTCCCAACCGCTCCCCAAACTCATCCAGATCCAACCCTCTAACTCGGCTCTGTCCTACCTGTCCATCTTCCTTCCCATCTATCCGCTCCATCCTCCTCACCCACTGACCTATCACCATCACCCGCCACCTGCATCCACCTGTCGCCGTCCCAACTACCTTCCTCACAGCCCCTGCACACACACACACACACACACCCCCCCCACACCGACCCTCTCACACTCACTCATTTTCTCTCACACACACACACAGTCCTGAAGAAGGGCTTATGCTCGAAACGTCGATTCTCCTGCTCCTCGGCTGCTGCCAGACCTGCTGCGCTTTTCCAGCAACACACGTTTCGATTCTGGCTCACAGGCACTTTCTCCTGTATTCTCGAGTACAGATTCTTAGGGGGATGGGAAAGAAATACAATGTCCGGCGTTACAAAAGCGCAAAATCAGATAATAAATTAGAAAAATAAATAAATAAATAAATGCAAAGTTCAGAATAGCAGTCCTTCCGCAACAATGTAATGAAGCCAGGAAAGGAATATGAAGAGAGTTTAAGACCAAGTCCACTTGGTCCGTTTTGTGGCCCTGGGCTGGAGGAGCCAAACCCCGTCAGTGAGACCGCCACCAGGAGAGCCCAACCGACAGAAACAGCCACTGAATCTGCCGAGAGGAGTCCCAGGCTGGGAGCAGACCAGCCAGGCCACCGCGAAGGTGCTGCAGGGAATCCCGGGCCCGTGCCACGTGGAGCAGCCAGACCCGCACCGCGTTCTCCGCTGCCACCGCCATTCCGCGGAACCTCCCTCCCTCCCTCCCTCGCCCGAAGCTGCCTGGGGAAGGTGACACCGGCCGGAACTGGGAGCACCTCAGGTGCCGCCGGGAACCCGAACCCACCTCCGACGCTCCTGGGCTTAAATCTTTGCCTTAAAATAACATTGAACGAGGTAGCCTCAGCTGCTTCCCTGGGCGGGGAATTCCACAGACTCCCAACCCTCTGGGTGAAGAAGTTCCTCCTCAGCTCAGTCCGAAATCTGCTCCCCCTCCATTTGAGGCTGTTATAGTTTCACCCGCCCCAGCGGAAACAACCTCCCCCTGCTTCCAACTTTTCTATTTTCCCGCCAGACTCTTAGAAACAGAAGGCTCGGAGCAGGAGTGAGCCATTCTGCCCTTCGAGCCTGCTCTTCCATTTTCTCTTGACCGCGGCTCAGCGTCGAGCTCAGTTCCCTAATCCCTCACTCCCTCGCAAATCCCCTTGATCCCTTGAGCCGCAAGAGCGATGTCTCCCTCCTTCTCGAAAGCCTGCCATGTTTTTGTCCTCAGCCACTTCCTGTGAGGCTGAAATCCCCCCCCCCCGCTCTCTGGGTGAAGACATTTCTCCCCATCTCAGTCACAGAGATGTACAGCACGGAAACAGACCCTCTCGTCCAACTCGTCCAGATATCCCAACCCAAGCAAGTCCCACCTGCCAGCAGCTGGCCCATTCCTAGTCCCTAAAAGGTGTGCTCCTTATCCTTCAAGGTTTTTGAACAGTGATAGTGAGCGAGGGGCTAAGTGGAGCTGAGTCCACAAATAGATCAGCTATGATTTTATCAAATGGCAGGGCAGGATCGATGGGGCAGATGGCCTTCTCCTGCTCCTGCTCCTGGTGCTTATGCTCTTAGCTGACTGATGCAGAATGGGAAGACCCAATTTAAGTTAGTCACCAGCGCTGCCATCTCACCAGCCTGTGCTGAACCCTAGGTGAAGGTTTGTACATGAGGCCTGGAATATTCTCCAGGAACAGGATAGAGCCTGGAACATTGGAACAGGTGGAGGCCATTCTGCACCTCTATTAGGTAAGAATAGGAGAGCACTGGGCCATGTGAGACGATTGCACGAGAACAGGAGGAGGCCATTCAGCGCCTCTTTGACCTGCTGTACAGGGGCAGGAAGCAGGTCATTGAGCTCCACGAATCGCTTATGTAGAGGTCGGAGAAGCTAATCAAGCCCCCTCAAACCTGTTCCAGAAGAACAGGAGGATGCTTTTCAGTATCTCAAGCTTGGAACACGGAACATGAGGTGGCCATTCAGTCCATCCTGGCACAGCGATAGGAAGGAGGCTTTGCATCCCCTGTCAGGCCTGGTACACAAAAGCAGAAAGATGCCATTCAGTTTCTAAAGCCTGTTCGTCAAGAATGAGTGGAGGCCATTCAGCTCCTGGTGCCTGTTATACAGGACTAAGGTTATTCAGCTCCTGGGTCCTGTTATACAGGACTAAGGTTATTCAGCTCCTGGGGCCTGTTATACAGGACTAAGGTTATTCAGCACCTGGGGCCTGTTATACAGGACTAAGGTTATTCAGTTCCTGGGGCCTGTTATACAGGACTAAGGTTATTCAGCTCCTGTGGCCTGTTATACAGGACGAAGGTTATCCAGCTCCTGGGGCCTTTATGCGAGAATAAGAGTTGTATTATATTGTTAAACTGCTGGGCTCTGTGCGAGGCCCACAGGTAGTGTGTTCCCTCGCTGTCTAGCATTCACCAGCTCTCCTCTGCTTCTAGACTCTGACTCTGAAGATGAAGATTCCCACTTCTATTCGTATGAGGAGAATGGGAGGTGGGGCAAGATGGAGGCCAAGAGGACGAGAAGACTGAGCTTTCTGTCAGCTGTCATGAACGTCGGAAAAGGCAGGGTCACCGTTCTGACTGACTCAAAGGTGAGCCGGCGTTGGAGAGGGCCACAACCAGTCTCAGTCAAACATGCCTCAGGTAGTTTTACAGGGATGAATATTTTGGTAAGTCAAACAGGGCAAGAGTCACACAGTTAAAGGCAGGGCCTTGAGGAGTGTTGCTGAACAAAGAGATCGAGGACTGTTTGTTCATTGTTCCTTTAAAGTAGCGTCACAGGTGGACAGGGTGGTGCTTGGCATGCTTGCGTTTATTAGACAGTGCATTGAGTATGGGTCAGAAGTCACACAACACCAAGTGACAAAAGAGCAGTGTTCCAAAGGCTTGTGAGTTCAAATAAACCTGTTGGACTATAACCTGGTGTCGTGTGGCCTCTGACCTGGTCCACCCCAGTCCAACACCAGCACCTCCACGTCATTGAGCTCAGGAGTTGGGAGATGATATTGTGGCCGTACAGGACATTGGTGAGGCCCCTTTTAGAATACTGCATCCAATTCTGGTTGCCCTTCTATGGGAAGAAATTTGAGAGGGCACAGATTTACAAAGATAGGGACAGCACGGTGGATGAGTGGTTAGCACTGCTGCCTCATAGCACCAAGGATTCTCGTTTGTTTCCAGTCTCGGGATGTGCAGGTTAGGGTGGATTGGCCGTGCTAAATTGTCCCATAGTGTCCAGGGATGTGCAGGTGCGTTAGTCAGGGGTAAATACAGAGTCAGGGGAATGGGTCTGTGTGGGTTACTCTTCGGAGGGGCAGTGTGGACCTGTTGGGCCGAAGGACCATGTCATTCAGATGTGAAGTTGGGGGTGACGGGTGTGTCCCAGCACTGGCAGGCCTCTATTCTCTCTCAGGGCCTGTTTAAATTAGATTACATTACAGTGTGGAAACAGGCCCTTCAGCCCAACAAGTCCACACTGACCCCCCTACATTTACCCCTTACCTAACACTACGGGCAATTTAGTATGGCCAATTCACCTGGCCCTGCACATCTTTGGACTGTGGGAGGAAACCGGAGCACCCGAGGAAACCCACGCAGACACGGGGAGAACGTGCAAACTCCACACAGTCAGTCGCCTGAGGCGGGAATTGAACCCGGGTCTCTGGCGCTGTGAGGCAACAGTGCTTACAACTGGGCCACCGTGCCGCCCACTACTTACTTCGGATATCTGCTCCTCCGGTAAGATTTTTAAAATTTCACAATCAAAATGTCACTTATTCTGAAATTCAAAACCGTTCCGAATTCCCGAAAACAGCTGGTCCTGATGGTTCGGATAAAGGATCGTCTACCTAGACTGACCAAGAAAGGCAAGTGTTAGCATGTTTTGAGAAGATTTGTGGCTCAGGTTGAGGTTCAGGTTGTAAGTTTGCTCGCTGAGCTGGAAGGTTCATTTTCAGATGTTTTGTCACCATACTAGGTAACATCTTCAGTGAGCCTCCAGATGAAGCACTGATGATGTAGCCCGCTTTCCATTTATATGTTTGAGTTTCCTGTGATGACATCATTTCCTATGGTGATGTCGTTTCCTGTTCTTTTTCTCAAATGCCTTCTTTACAACCCAGTCTGCCTGTGACTTCTTCCAGTGGTCTGATGGCTTCTAACGTGGACATTCATAGCCCCAAAACATTTTGGCTACCTGGGAGCTAACTGCCTAGTTGGTGGCAGGAGCTCAACAACTGGTCTCCATTTAACAGACCAATAAATAACTTGTTGCTGACCAAATCCCCATTCATACACGTCCCTACACTCCAGCTCATCTGTAACTAGTTTCTCCCCCTTTGGGTGAACCAGTAGCTGTGTAAATAGTCCTTCCAATGAGCATCAGGGAACTGATCCTTTAGTAAACCTTGGCCTTTAAGTAACCCCTTCCCGTTTCAGTCTGGAAAAAAAACTCTGACAAACAATGGAGGTATGGTCTTCTCATGTGAGCGAACGGTGTTGTGATACAGATCTGACTGAAGGATAGCACAGGGCAAAGTGGTGTTCCCGAAGAATGGCCGCTGGCCCCCAAAGACGCTCGGGAGCTGATTCTTGATCTGTCTCCTCCTGTTGCAGGGTGAAGTGGAGAAGCCGGTCACCGGGATGCATGGGGAGCTGGTCCTGGATGTGGAGAGTGGCGCCATCTTCACCGTATCGCAGTACAAGGGGCAGCCTGACCTCAGTTACCTCTGCATCGAGTCCAGCAAAGTTGCCCTTTACCACAAAGGTACGGTACCCTGCTGCCCAACCCTGACAGGGGAGACCCGACTGTTTAAAAACTATTGTGGAGTCGTACAGCACGGAGACGGATCCTTCGGCCCAACCAGTCCGTGCCGATCGTAATCCCCAAACTAAACTAGTCCCACCTGCCTGCTCCTGGCCCATCTCCCTCCAAACCCTTTCCTGTTCATGTCCTTATCCAAATGTCTTTTAAACGTTGTAACTGCACCCGCATCCACCACTTCCTCAGGAAGGTCATCCCACACACGAACCGCTCTCTGTGTAAAAAGGCGCTCCTCGTGTCCTTTTTAAACCTTCCTCCTCTCACCTTGAAAATATGCCCCCTAGTCTTGAAATCTCTCGCCCTAGGGAGAAGGTACCTGCCACTGTGTTGCTCAGGGTTTTATAAACCTCTACAAGGTCAACCTCCAGTGAAAGAAAGTTCCAGCCTTTCCAGTCATTGTCCATATCCCAAACCCTCCAATCCTGGCAACGTCCAGCTCAATCTTCTCCGGACCCTGCCAGTTGGATAATATCCAACAGGGTGACCAGAACTGGACACAGTATTCCAGAATAGGCCTCACCACTGTCCTTGGGCAATCTCAACATCACGTCCCAGCTCCTCTGCTCAAAGGTCCGAGCAGCGAGGGCTGAATGCCGCCTTAACCACCCTGTCCAACCCGTCCACAGCCTCGGGCCCCTCCTTCCAAACGTAGCCCCCGAATGTGGAAGTGTCCAGTGCCTCTGCAGGGAGAGCCAGGTGGCGGGGAATTAGCAGACTCTGTACACTGCAATTTCTCCGGACTCAGACAGTCGGTGTGTGTAGTTGGCCGAGTGTTTGACCCTGGTTGGTTTGGTTACCCAGTCGCACCTCGTTGTCTCCCGTCCCCCGTGCAGCCCAGACCAGCGGCTGAGCTGAGAAAGACGAGGCGAGGAAACACTGTTTCTCCAGTTCCTTTTACCTGGCTCCCCGGTTTGTAAAAGGTGCGCTCTCAGTGCCCTGTGGGTTTGTGATGGCTTTAGAATGATTCCCAAGCAGACATCCCATTCCCGGGGCGCCTCAATGGTTAGCACTGCAGCCTCACGGCGCCTGGGACCCGGGTTCGATTCCAGCCTCGGGTGATTGTCTGTGTGGGGTTTGCACGTCCTCCCACAATCCAAAGGTGTGCAAGTTAGGGTGGATTGGCCGTGCTAAATTGCCCCATAGTGCCCAGGGATGTGCAGGTTAGGGTGGATTGGCCGTGCTAAATTGCCCCATAGTGCCCAGGGATGTGCAGGTTAGGGTGGATTGGCCGTGCTAAATTGCCCCGTAGTGCCCAGGGATGTGCAGGTTAGGGTGGATTGGCCATGCTAAATTGTCCCATAGTGCCCAGGGATGTGCAGGTGAGGGTGGATTGGCCGTGCTAAATGCAAGGTTACAGGGATTGGGTGGGAATGGGGTCTGTGTGGGAATTGGTGTGGACTCGATGGGCTGAATGGCCTGCTCTCTCACTGTAGGGATTCTATTCGTCTAAATACAGTGAAGTCTTCTCCATTGGTAGAGGCCGTTCAGTTCTTCTGACCTGTTCCACACCCTGACTCCAACTCCACGTTTTCTCTGTAGTGCTCAATGCCAGGAACCAAACAACTCCCCCTCCCACTCTGCCGAGGACATGCAGGTCCTGGGCCTCCTCCATCTCCGCTCCCCCACCACCCAACGCCTGGAGCAAGAACGCCTCATCTTCCCCTCGGGACCCTCCAACCCTGGGCATCAATGTGGACTTCACCAGTTTCCACATTTCCCTCCAGTTCCAACCTTCCAGCTCAGCACCCCCCCCATGACCTGTCCCACCTGTCAATGTTCCTTCCCGCCTATCCACTCCACCCTCCTATCTGACCTATCACCTTTAACCTCGCCTCTATCCACCTAATGCACTCTCAGCTACTTTCTCCCTAGCAGCCTCCATCCCATTGATCTCTCCACCCCCGAGGCTCCCAGCCTCATTCCTGATGAAGGGCTTTTGCCCGAAATGTTGATTTTCCTGCTCCTCGGATGCTGCCTGACCCGCTGTGCTTTTCCAGCAACACACTCTCAACAACAAACCAGCTACCTGGTTGGCTTTGGAGTTTTCTGTTGGTGGGGGGGGCGGGCGCGGGCGGGCAGTGTTCCAGATTTCTGCTCCCCTTTGTGTGAAGGAGTGCTGCTTGACATTTTAAGGTTGTGATCCCTCCCGGACTGGCCCCATCACAATCCTGATGGATGGGGACATCGCTGTTGCACGGGATGGACAAGTATCTCCATGTGATCTCGATCCACTGGCTACGAGCCACTCTTCCATCGCTTAAGATCCGCTTCTCCCAGCGTCAGGGTCCCAGGTTCGATCCCGCCCTCAGCCAACTGTCTGTGTGGAGTTTGCACATTCTCCCCGTGTCTGAGTGGGTTTCCTCCGGGTGCTCCGGTTTCCTCCCACAGTCCAAAGATGTGCAGGTCAGGGTGGATTGGCCATGCTAAATTGTCCCATAGTGCCCAGGGATGTGCAGGTTAGGGTGAATTGGCCGTACTAAATTGCCCGTAGAGTTAGGTGAAGGGGTAAATGTAGGGGAATGGGTCTGCGTGGGTTGCTCTTCGGAGGGTCGGTGTGGACTTGTTGGGCTGAAGGGCCTGTTTCCTCACTTAAGGGAATCTTAAAAAAAAAACTCCCCACCTCGTGTTTTGCATCCCCTCTTGTGGCTTAATTATCAATAAGTCTCCCCAGTGGGTGGGCAATGTATTTCTTTTCAGCTTGGGAGATAAGACAAAATCCAGTCTTAAAGGTCTTGCAGCATCTGTGGAGAGAGGCGAGTGTTAACATTTTGAGTCTGGTGTGATTCTTCAGAATGGTTCCAGAGTAGGTCTTTGGACCTGAAATGTCAGGCCTGTTTCTGTCTCTGCAGGTGCTCCTCAACCTGCTGAGTTGCTCTTGGTATTTTTTGTTGGCTTTTCAGAGTTTCCAGTATTTGACTTTGATTTCAGAGCCCAGTATTGCTGGCCGTTGCTGGCATTTGCACTCTGCAGCTCTAAGGGGCAGTTAAGAGTCAACCACATTGCTGTGGGGTCTGGAGTCACTTGTAGGCCAGACCGGGTAAGATTAGATTAGATTCCCTACAGTGTGGCAACAGGCCCTTCGGTCCAACAAGTCCACACCGACCCTCCGAAGAGTAATCCACCCACGTCCATTTCCCTCTGACTAATGCACCTAACACTATTTAGCACGGCCAGTCCACCCTAACCTGCACATCTTTGGATTGTGGGAGGAAACCGGAGCACCCGGAGGAAACCCACGCAGACACGGGGAGAATGCGCAAACTCCACCCACCCAGTCGCCCGAGGGTGGGATCGAACCTGGGTCCCTGGCGCTGTGAGGCAGCAGTGCTAACCCACTGAGCAAACCGTGCTGCCCCAAGGACAGCAGATTTCCTTCCCTGAAGGATGTGAGTGAATCAAATGAGATTTTACAACAATCTCTAACAGGGCTCGCATTTATTAATCAATTGAATTTAAATGGCTCATCTGCGGGAGAAGGATTTGAACATGTGTCTCTGGAAAATCAGACTAGGCCTTAGGATTACTTATTCGGTAACTTTCTCATTAGGCTACCAACCACTACAATGTGAAACACTTAACAGTGACAATACGCAACAAGGCCTGTGCCATCTTTTAGGCTTGGGCAGATGACTGTTTAGTAACTTTGGTGTCACCCATATGCCGAGCAGGGACTGTCTCCAATGAGAGAGGGGGAGAATGTAGACATCTCCCCTTGATACGCAGCATCGCCAACAGTGACTCCCCTGCTATCAACATTACCATTGTCCGGAAAGGGAACAGGACCGCACACATAAACACAGTGACAACAAGAGCAGATCAGAGACTGGGAATCCTGCAGCGAGTAACTCCCCAACCCCGTGCACCATCGACAAGGCACGAGTTGGGGGTGGGTTGAGATGCTGGCTATCTGTCTGGCTGAGTGCAGTTCCAACAACGCTGCCATCCAGGTTAAAGCAGCCCACTTGCATTGGCACTCCATCCATTCCCGTAAGGTTGAGAATGTTGGGCCTGTAGTCTTTGGAAGGTTGAGAAAGTTGGGCCTGTAGTCAATGGAAGGTTGAGAATGTTGGGCCTGTAGTCATTGGAAAGTTGAGAAAGTTGGGCCTGTAGTCAATGGAATGTTGAGGAAGTTGGGCCTGTAGTCATTGGAAAGTTGAGAAACTTGGGCCTGTAGTCAATGGAATGTTGAGAAAGTTGGGCCAGTAGTCAATGGAATG
>NW_025206268.1:5854-11395 GCF_004010195.1 Chiloscyllium plagiosum | reverse complement strand
ACACACACTCGGAAATTCCCTATTTCTCTCACACACACGGTGATTCCCTATCTTCCACGCACACCCGGGGACTCTCTGGGATTTTCTATCTCTCACACACACTCGGGGATTCCCTATCGCTCACACACACTCGGTGACACTCTGGGATTCCCTGTCTCTCACACACACTCGGGGATTCCCTATCTCTCACACACACTCGGCGACTCTCTGGGATTCCCTATCTCTCACACACACTCGGGGATTCCGTATCTCTCACACACACTAGGGGATTCCCTATCTCTCAAAAACACTCGGGGACTCTCTGGCATTCCCTATCTCTCACACACTCGGGGACTCTCTTCGATTCAATCACACACACTCGGGGTCTCTCTGGGATTCCCTATCTCTCACACACACTCGGGGACTCCCTGGGATTCCCTATCTCTCACACACACTCAAGGATTCCGTACCTCTCACACACACTCGGGGACTCACTGGGATTCTCTCTCACACACTCGCGGACTCACTGGGTTTCTCTCTCACACACACGGGGACACTCTTGGATTCCGTATTACACACACCTCGGGATACTCTGGGATTCCCTATCACACACACTCCGGGACACTCGGGATTCCCTATCTCCCACACACACTCGGGGATTCCCCGTCTCTCACAAACACTCTGAGACTCTCTGGGATTCCCTATCTCTCACACACCCTCCAGGACTCTGTGGGATTCCCTATCCATCACACACACTCGGGGATTCGCTATCTCTCACACACACTCGGGAACTCTCTTGGATTCCCTATCTCTCACACACACTAGGGGACTCTCTGGGATTCTCTCACACACACTCAGAGACTCACTGGGAATTTCTCACACACACTCGGGGAGACTCTGGGATTCCCTATCACACACACTCCGGGACAATCTGGGATTCCCTATCTCTCACACACACTCGGGGATTCCCTATCTCTCACACACACTCGGCGACTGTCTGGGATTCCCGATCTCTCACACACACTCGGGGATTCCTTATCTGTCACACACAATCGGGGATTCTCTGGGATTCCCTATCTCTCACACTCGAGGACTCTTCCCTATCTGTCACACACACTCGGGGACTCACTGGGATTCCCTATCTCTCACACACACTCGGAGACTCTCTGGGATTCCCTATCTCTCACACACACTCGTGGACTCTCCAGGGTTCCCTATCTCTCACACATACTCTCGGATTCCCTATCTTTCACACACACTCGTGGACTCTCTGGGATTCCCATCTCTCACAAACACTCGGGGACTCTCTGCGATTCCCTATCTCTCACACACACTCGGGGATTCCCTACTTCTCACACACACACGGGAACTCTCTGGGATTCCCTATCTCTCACACACACTCGGGGACACTCTGGGATCCCCTATCTCTCACTCACACTACGGGATTCCCTATCACTCACACACACTCTGGGATTCCATATATGTCACTCACATCCGGGGATTCGCTATATCTCACACACACTCGGGGACTCACTGGGATTCTCTCACATGCACTCAGGGACACACTGGGATTCCCTATCACTCACACACACTCTGGGATTCCCTATCCCTCATACACACTCGGGGAATCACTAACTCTCACACACACTCGGGGAAACTCTGGGATTCCCTATCTCTCACACCTGCTCGGGGATTCCCTATCTCTCACACACCTCGGGGACTCTCTGGGATTCAATCACACAGACTCGGGGACTCTCTGGGATTCCCTATCTCTCACACACACTCGGGGATTCCCTATATCTCACACACACTCGGAGTCTCTCTGGGATTCCCTTTCTCTCACACACACACTAGGGGTCTGTCGGGGATTTCCTCTCGCTCACTCACACTCGAGCACACTCTGTGATTCCCTATCTCTCACACACTCTCGGGGACTTTCTGAGATTCCCTATCTCTGACACACTCTCGGGGAGTTTCTGGGATACTATCACACACACACTTTAGGACACTGTGGGATTCCCAATCTCTCACACAAACTCTGCGATTCACTACCTCTCACACACTCTCGGGGACTTTCTGGAATTCCCTATCTCTCACACACACTCGAGGACTCTCTGAGATTCCCTATCTCTCACACACACTCGTGGACCTCTTTGGGATTCAATCACACACACTCGGGTACACTCTGGGATTCCTTATCTCTCACACACTCTCGGGGACTCTCTGGGATTCCCTGTCTCTCACACACACTCGGGGATTCTCTATCTCTCACACAATCTCGGGGACACTGTGGGATTCCCTATCTCTCACACACACACGGGGATTCCCTATGTCTCACACACGTATTCGGGGACTCTCTGGGATTCCCTACCTCTCACACGCATTCGGGGATTCCCTATCGCTCACACAGACTCGGGGACACACTGGGATTCCCTATCTCTCACACACACTCGGGGATTCTCTGGGATTCCCTATCTCTCACACACCCTCGGGGATACCCTATCTCTCACACACACTCGGGTACTCTCTGGGATTCCCTATCTCTCACACACACTCGGGGATTCCCTATCTCTCACACACTCGGGGACTCTCTGCGATTCAATCACACACACTCGGGGTCTCTCTGGGATTCCCTATCTCTCACACACACTCGGCGACTCCCTGGGATTCCCTATTTCTCACACACACTCGAGGATTCTGTACCTCTCACACACACTCGGGGACTCACTGGGATTCTCTCACACACACTCGCGGACTCACTGGGTTTCTCTCTCACACACACGGGGACAATCTTGGATTCCGTATTACACACACCTCGGGATACTCTGGGATTCCCTATCACACACACACTCCGGGACACTCGGGGATTCCCTATCTCCCACACACACTCGGGGATTCCCCATCTCTCATAAACACTCTGAGACTCTCTGGGATTCCCTGTCTCTCACTCTCACTCGTGGATTCCCTATGTCTCACACACACTCGGGGACTCTCGGGGATTCCCTATCTCTCACACACACTCGGGGACTCTCTGGGATTCCCTACCGCTCACACACACTCGGAGACACTCTGGGATTCCCTATCTCTTACACACACTCGGGGAGACTCTGGGATTCCCTGTCTCTCACAGGCACTCGTGGAGACTCTGGGATTCCCTATCTCTCACAGACACTCGGGTCTCTCTGGGATTCCCTATCACTCACACACACTCGTCGACTCTCGGGGATTCCCTATCTCCCACACACATTCGGGGACTCTCTGGGATTCTTTCACACACACTCCGGGATTCCCGATCTCTCAAACACACTCGGGGACTTTCTGGGATTCCCTTTCTCTCACACTCACTCTCAGATTCCCTATCTCACACACACAATCGGGGACCTCTGGGATTCACTATCTCTCACACACTCGGGGACTCTCTGGGATTCAATCACACACACTCGGGGACACTCTGGGATTCCCTATCTCTCATACACACTCTGGGACTCCCTGGGATTCCCGATCTTGCACACACTCTCGTGAACTCTCTTGGATTCCGGAAGTCTCACACACACTTTGGGATTCCCTATCTCTCACACACACTCGGGGATTCCCTATCTGCCACACACAATCGGGGACTCTCCGGGATTCCCTATCTCTCACACACACCTCGGGGATTCCCTATCTCTCACATACAATCGGGGACACTTGGGATTCCCTAGTTCTCACACACACTCGGGGACAGTCTGGGATTCCCTATCACACACACTCCGGGACACTCTGGGATTCCCTATCTCTCACGCACACTCGGGGACATTCTGGGATTCCCTATCTCTCACACACACTCGGGGACACTCTCGGTTTCCTTATCTATCACGCACACTCGGGGACTCCCTGGTATTCCCGATCTCGCACACATTCTCGGGGACTCTCTGGTATTGCCGAACCCTCACACACACTCTGGGATTCCCTATCTCTCGCCCAATCTCGAGAACACTCTGGGATTCCTTATCTCTCACACACACACGGTGATTCCCTATCTTTCACACACACTCGGGGACTCTCTGGGATACTCTATCTCTCACACACATTCGGGGACTCTCTGGGATTCCCTATCTCTCACACACACTCGGGGATTCCATATCTCTCTCACACACTCGGGGACTCCCTGGGATTCCCGATATCGCACACACTCTCGGGGTCTCTCTGGGATTACCGAACTCTCCCACACACTCTGGGTTCCCTATCTCTTATACAATCTCAGGGACACTCTGGGATCCCCTTTCTCTCACATACACCCATGGACTCTCTGGGATTCCCCATCTCTCACACAGACTCGGGGACTCTCTGGGATTCAATCACACAGACTCGGGGACTCTCTGGGATTCATTATCTCTCACACACTCTCGCGGACTTTCTGGGATTCCCTATCACTCACACTCACTCTAGGATTCCCTATATCTATCACAAATTCTGTGATTCCCTGTCTCTCACACTCACTCTGGGGTTCCCTATCTCTCATACTCACTCTGGGATTCTCTATCTCTCACACACACTCGGGGACTCTGGGATTCCCAGTCACTCACACACACTCGGGGATTCCCTATCTCTCACACACACTCCGGGACATTCTGGGATTCCCTATCTCTCACACACGCTCGGGGACTCTCTGGGATTCTTTCACACACACTGCGGGATTCCCTATCTCTCACACACACTCGGGGACTTTCTGGGATTCCTTATCTCGCACACACTCTCGTGGGCTATCTGGGATTCTGTCACATACACTCGGGGACACTGTGGGATTCCCAATCTCTCACACACAGTCTGGGATTCACTATCTCTCACACACACTCGGGGACTCTCTGGGAGTCATTATGTCTCACACACTCTTGGAGACTTTCTGTGATTCCCTATCTCTCACACTACTCTGGGATGCCCTATCTCACACACACAATCGGGGACTCCCTGGGATTCCCTATCTCTCACACACACTCGGGGACTCACTGGGATTCAATCACACACACTCGGGGACACTCTGGGATTGCCTATCTCTCATACACACTCTGGGACTCCCTGGGATTCCCGATTTCGCGCACACTCTCGGGGACTCTCTTGGATTCCCGAAATCTCTCACACACACTCTGGGATTCTCTGGGATTCGCTACCTATCACACACACTCTGGGATTCCCTATGTCTCACACACACTCGGGGACTCTCTGGGATCCCCGATCACTCACACACACTCGGGGGCATTGTGGGATTCCCTATCTCTCACACACACTCGGGGACTCACTGGGATTCAATCACACACACTCGGGGACACTCTGGGATTGCCTATCTCTCATACACACTCTGGGACTCCCTGGGATTCCCGATTTCGCGCACACTCTCGGGGACTCTCTTGGATTCCCGAAATCTCTCACACACACTCTGGGATTCTCTGGGATTCGCTACCTATCACACACACTCTGGGATTCCCTATGTCTCACACACACTCGGGGACTCTCTGGGATCCCCGATCACTCACACACACTCGGGGGCATTGTGGGATTCCCTATCTCTCACACACACTCGGGGAC
>NW_025206268.1:0-2999 GCF_004010195.1 Chiloscyllium plagiosum | reverse complement strand
GGGATTCACTATCTCTCACACACACTCTGGGATTCCTTATCTCTTACACACACTCGTGGATTCCCCATCTCTCACACACACTCGGGGACTCTCTGGTATTCATTATCTTTAAAACAATCTCGGGGACTTTCTGGGATTCCTTATCTCTCACTCTCACTCTGGGACTCTCTGGGATACTCTATCTCTCACACACATTCGATGACTCGCTGGGATTCCCTATCTGTCAAACACACTCGGGGATTCCCTATCTCTCACACACACTCGGGGGCTCTCTGTGATTCCCTATCTCTCACACACACTCGGGGATTCCCTATATTTCACACACACTCGGGGGCACTTGGGATTCCCTATTTCTCACACACACTCGGGACAATCTGGGATTCCCTATCACACACACTCCGGGACACTCTGGGATTCCCTATCTCTCACAAACACTCGGGGATTCACTATCTCTCACACACACTCTGGGATTCCTTATCTCTTACACACACTCGTGGATTCCCCATCTCTCACACACACTCGGGAACTCACTGGGATTCCCTATCTCTCACACACACTCGGGGTTTCCTTATCTCTCACACACACTCAGGGATTCCCCATCTCTCACACACACTCGGGGACTCTCTGGGGTTCCCTATCTCTTACACACACTTTGGGATTCCCTATCTCTCACACACACGCTGAGATTCCCTATCTCTCACAGACTCTCGGCGACTAACTGGGATTCTTTCACACACACTCTGGCATACTGTGGGATTCCCAATCTCTCACACACACTCTGGGATTCACTATCTCTCACACACACTCCGGGACTCTCTTTGATTTATTATCTCTCACACACTCTCGGGGACTTTCTGGGATTCCCTATCTCTCACACAAACTCTGGGATTCCCTGTCTCTCACACACACTCTATGATTCCCTATCTCTCACACTCACTCTGGGATTCCCAATCTCTCACACTCACTCTGGCATTCCCTATCTCTCACACAAGCTCGGGGACTCTCTGGGATTCCCTATCTCTCACAGAAACTCGGGGACTCTCTGGGATTCAATCACACACACTCAGGGACACTCTGGGATTCCCTATCTCTCATCCACACTCGGGCCCCCCCGGGATTCCCGATCTCGCACACACTCTCGGGAACTCTCTTGGATTCCCGAACTCTCTCATTCACTCTGGGATTCCCTATCGCTCTCACACACACGCTGGGATTCCCTATCTCTCACCCACACTCGAGGACTCTCTGGGAATCCCGATCTCGCACACACATTCTGGGTTTCTATGGGATTCGCTATCTATCACACACACTCTGGGATGCCGATTTCCCAGTCACACTTGGGGACTCTGTGGGATTCAATCACACACACTCGGGGACTCTCTGGGATTCCCTATCTGTCACACACACTCGGGGATTCCCTATCTCTCAGACACACTCGGGAGCTCTCGGTGATTCCCTATCTCTCACACACACTCGGGGATTCCCTATCTCTCACACACACTCGGGGGTACTTGGGATTCCCTATTTCTCACACACACTCGGGGACACTCTGGGATTCCCTATCACACACACTCCGGGACACTCTGGGATTCCCTATCTCTCACACACACTCGGGGATTCCTTATCTCTCACACACACTCGTGGATTCCCCATCACTCACACACACTCGGGAACTCACTGGGATTCCCTAACTCTCACACAAACTCGGGGTTTCCTAATCTCTCACACACACTCGGGGATTCCCCATCTCTCACACACACTCGGGGACTCTCTGGGATTCCCTATCTCTCACACACACTTTGGGATTCCCTATCTCTCACACACACGCTGGAATTCCCTATCTCTCACCCACACTCGAGGACTCTCTGGGATTCCCGATCTCGCACACACACTCGAGGACTCTCTGGGATTCCCGATCTCGCACACACATTCTGGGATTCGCTATGTCTCACACACACTCGGGGACTCTCTGGGATTCCCGATCACTCACACACACTCTAGGATTCCCTATCTGTCACACACAATCGGGGACTCTCCGGGATTCGTTATCTCTCACACACTCTCGGGGATTCCATATCTGTCACACAGACTCGGGGACTCTCTGGGATACTCTATCTCTCACACACATTCGGGGACTCTCTGGGATTCCTTATCTCTCGCACACACTCGGGGATTCCCTATCTCTCACACACACTCTGGGATTCCTTATCTCTCACACACACTCGTGGATTCCCCATCTCTCACACACACTCGGGAACTCACTGGGATTCCCTATCTCTCACACACACTCGGGGTTTCCTTATCTCTCACACACACTCAGGGATTCCCCATCTCTCACACACACTCGGGGACTAACTGGGATTCTTTCACACACACTCTGGCATACTGTGGGATTCCCAATCTCTCACACACACTCTGGGATTCACTATCTCTCACACACACTCCGGGACTCTCTTTGATTCATTATGTCTCACACACATTCGGGGACTCTCTGGGATTCCTTATCTCTCGCACACACTCGGGGATTCCCTATCTCTCACACACTCTCGGGGACTTTCTGGGTTTCCCTATCTCTCACACACTCTCGGGGACTTTCTGGGTTTCCCTATCACACACACTCGGGGTCTCTCTGGGATTCCCTATCTCTCACACACACTCGGGGTCTCTTGGGATTCCCTATCTCTCACACACACTCGGGGATTCTCTGGGATTCCCTATCTCTCACACACACTCGGGGTCTCTCGGGGATTCCCTATCTCTCACACACACTCGGGGTCTCTCGGGGATTCCCGATCTCTCACACACACTCGGGGATTCCTTATCTGTCACACACAATCGGGGATTCTCTGGGATTCCCTATCTCTCACACTAGAGGACTTTTCCCTATTTGTCACAGACACTCGGGGACACTCTGGGATCCACTATCTCTCACTCACACTACGGGGTTCCCTATCACTCACACACACTCTGGGATTCCACATATGTCACTCACATCCGGG
>NW_025206267.1:8327-11392 GCF_004010195.1 Chiloscyllium plagiosum | reverse complement strand
TCTGTCCAATAACACTGCCAAAGGCCCTGCTTTTAAGTGTATAGATCCTACTCTTGTTTGATTTACCAAATCCAATACTTTGCATTAATCCAAACTAAACTCCAACTGCCACTACTCAGCCCAGTGTGTGATATTACCACCTCCTCACCTTCCCCGTTTAATTTTAAAAGTCCCTCCCCATCTCCAGGAGGCCTGCATACTCCAGCCTTGATTTTTACAAAGACCCTGAGCTTGGTTTGCCTGGTGTGGTTTGGGGGAGGATGGTCAGACTGCAGACACTGTCAGTGGGGAGGAGAGACTCTACAGTAATCAGCGGCCTGGTATCGTTTCATGGTTTTAGGAAGAGGGCAGTCGCACGTTAGAGTTGGGTAATACTGATCGGTGTTTTGGGGCCAGAAATTATGGTCTTTCTCCGTCTCTACTGGTAATCAGTAATAAATATCTATTCGAGACCCTTCATTGTGCAGAGTGTGCCTGTAGGATTTTTTCCCCTAATATTGCACACTACAGATAATAACGATTAAAGACTTTCATTGTTAATTTCGATAGCACAGCACGTGCACTCAATATCCTACAGTTGAGACAAATATTCTGCATTTGTTTAATAATACAAAGTGTTTTGTGTAGTTCAGTAATGGTAACCTGATCATAATAAATCCACACCGAGCTGAAAGTGGGCACTAAAATATGACTCAAAATCTGGGTATGGTAGTGTCGTGGGTCGTGTCTCTGCCTCTGAGCCAGAATTCTGGCTTTGATTCTAATTCCTGAACTCGTGTGGTAGTGTTCATAGCAATGGACTAGAAGGTCTGGATTCAAGTCCCGCATGTTGCAGAGGTATGTCACAGCATGTCATAACAGGCTGATGAGCAAACACACCTCCGTTTGCAAAGGTCTTGGTGTAAATCCCACAGACGTGTCTCATAATACATCTGAACAAACTGATTAAAATGGATTTAGAATTGTGGCTTGATGGAGAAGGAAGAGGTGGCAATATTGAATTTCAGAATTTCGGCCCAGGATGAGTGAAAACACAGCTATTCGTGTTGATTGCAGTCACATTTCGCAGCAGTAAATGTTTATAAAACCAGAATGGTCATGGATAGGGTGAGTAGTCAGGGTTTTCTCCCAGGTTAGAGGCGTCTAAAACTAAAGGGCATTGGTTAAAAGTGAGAGGGGAAAGGTTTTGGTAAGGTCTAGAAGCATCTTTTCGTGCCTGAGAAGAAATGGCCTATTGCACTCTCTCTCTCCTTGATTGTTCCTCATCACAGCAATGTGTGCGAGCTAAAAAAAACTCTACAGTCATCATTACTATTCTTGTTTTTTATACAATTCCTGCAGTGTGGAAACAGGCCCTTCAGCCCAACACGTACATACCAACCTTCCAATGAGTAACCTTACCAAACCCGTTCCCCTGCATTTACTCCTGACTAATGTAACGAACCTAAAAGTACCTGAACACTGTGGACAATTTAGAATGACCAACCCACCTAAGCTGCACAGCATTGGACTGTGGTGTGGGAGGGAACTGGAGCACCCATTAGAAGCTCACACAGACAGGAGAGAATGTGCAAACTCCACGCAGATAGTCGCCCGAGGCAGGAATCTTACCCAGTCCCTGGTGCTGTGAAGCAGCGGTGCTAACCACTGAGCCTCCGTGCTACTCTTTGGGCTATTCGTGACCAGAATTTATTGGAATCTCCTCCCTGCCTAATGCAAAGGGAATTCAGCCAAATCTAACTGTTCCAGGATGAAATTCCATTGCTAGCAGCTTGTGCGAGTAGAATATCTTCAGAAGCAGAATAACATTTTGGACAATCTCTCAATTTTTATTTTTGTCATGAGTTAAACTCATATCTGGGCAAAATTCTTTCAACTTGAAATTGCCGAGATTTTGTTTATCGGGTGTGTGTATGTGTGTGGGTGTGCGCGAGTACAAAGAACAAAGAAAATTTACAGCCCAGGAACAGGCCCTTCGGCAATCCAAGCCTGAGCCGATCAAATCTACTGTCGAAAACTGTCGGTCAATGCCTAAGCACCTGAATGCTCTCCATCTACTCATGCATTTATTCAGATGCATCTTAAATGAATCTGTCATGCCTGCCACTTCCACCTCTGCTGGAAACGCGTTCCAAATGCCTACCAACCTCTGTGTGAAGAACTTGCCGAGTGTATCTCCCATAAACTTTCCACCTCTCACCTTGAAACCCTGACCTCTCGTTACTGAATCCTTCACCCTGGGACAAAAGCTTGTCCCTATCCACCCTGTCTATACCCTACATGATTTTATAAACCTCAATCAGGTTCCCCCTCAATCTCATTTTTTCTAACCTATTCATCCTTACTTCATAGCTAGCACCTTCCATACGAGGCAGCATCCTCGTAAACCTTTGCACCCTCTCCAAAGCGTTCACATCTTTTTGGTAATGTGGCGACCAGAACTGTACACAGTATTCTAAATACGGCCGAACCAATGTCTTGTACAATGTCAACATGACTTGCCACTTCTTGTACTCAGTACCCCGTCCAATGAAGGCAACCATACCATATGCGTTCTTGACCACTCGATCCACCTGTGTAGCAACCTTCAGGGTAAAATGGACCTGCACTCCCAGATCTCTCTTTTCATCAACTTTTCTCAAGGCTCTTCCATTTAGTGCATAATTCACTCTAGAATTTGACTTGCCTAAATAGATCACCTCACATTTGTCTGGATTGAAAACCATCTGCCACTTTTCCGCTCAACTCTCCAGTCTATCTATATCCTCCTGCATTCTCTGACAGTCCCTTGTGCTTTCTGCTACTCCACCAATCTTCGTGTCATTTGCAAACTTGCTGATCATGCCAACAGTGCCCTCTTCCTGATCATTTATATATATTACAAACAACAATGGCCCCAATACTGACCCCTGTGGAACACCACTGGTCACCTTTCTCCATTTTGAGAAACTCCCTTCAACTACTACTCTCTGTCGCCGGCTTCTCAACCAGTTCTTTGTCAACCTCGCTAGAACACCCTGCACACCATATAACTTCAATTTCTCCATTAGTCTATCATGGGGAAC
>NW_025206267.1:4361-6099 GCF_004010195.1 Chiloscyllium plagiosum | reverse complement strand
GACATCAAGGAGCTGGACTTAATGGGAATCAGAGTAAACTCTCCAGTGTTTGGAGTCAAACATAGCACAAAGGAAGATGTTCATCATCTCCGTCCTGGGGTCACCTCTGTGCGAGATCCTCAGGGTAGCTTCCCCTTCACAAAAAGCTTCAGCTGCTTCATCAATGTCTCTCCGCTCCCAACCATAAGATCAGAATGTTGGGATGGTCACTGAAGATTCCACAATGTTCAGAGCGTTTTGTCCCCCCCTCACCTCCTGAACTGGTCTGTGTCCATGTGCAGCAAGACCCAGACACCACTCAGGTTTGTTCTGAAAAAGTGTCAGCAACATTCATGTAACCGCACTGCCTGACACTGCACATTGCCACAGTAAAACAAGAGTTCATTCAGCACCTAACGCTGGTTTCACAGGAATATGAGGAAGCCAATCAGCCAATTCCATGTGCAGCAAGACCCAGACACCACTCAGGTTTGTTCTGAAAAAGTGTCAGCAACATTCATGTAACCGCACTGCCTGACACTGCACATTGCCACAGTAAAACAAGAGTTCATTCAGCACCTAACGCTGGTTTCACAGGAATATGAGGAAGCCAATCAGCCAATTGACATTATTGGAGATGAACAGGGACGGCCCATTCGGTGCCTCCAGCCTATTGCTCAGGAAGGGAAAGAGTATAGTGTGATGGACCACACTAGAGCGCCTGGTAAATATTTGAAGGTGGTAACCTAAACTCTAATGTTTTCATATTTTAAAAGGAATGTAAAGTGTCTGTTCCAGGTGCAATGTGACTGGTCAAACTATTCGGTGTGAAGCAAAACACCATTTATTTTAACACGTAAGATAAAATGAAACCAAAGAAAGGGTAATTTAGAATAACTTAATTCTATTTGACAAGTTAACAGAATAATAGATCTAGTACCTATTACTAATGAACTGTTCCAATATAGGAAACTCCCATAAACACAGCCCCTGGCAAAAAGGAATATTCAGACACAGATTGTCACAAATATTTCTCCAATCCAGAAATTAAAACCAGCAGCAAGAGAAAATTCAGAGAGAGTAGCAGCCAGGAGACATTCACTTAAGCTTCCAACTCTGTGGAGACCTCAGTAGTTTCTAATGTTAGTGAGAAACCAAAACCCAGAGATCCTAATCTGTGAGAGCTGGCCACACCCATTCAGGCTGCATTAAAATAAACACAAGACCTCCCCAGCTGTTTACTCAAGTGGTCTTAACCAGCCAGCTTGTCAACGGTCGTTCAATCTCTCTCCTAAAACAATCCAGAACAAAAGATCCTCTTAAAGCTACAGCATCATCACACTTGTCATCACATCGAGCTGTCAAACAGGAACCAGGTGTAACCCAATCAGGCCTTTGGCCCTGTCCAATTGGACGAGGAAGAAGCCAGTCATTCCGTTGAGTCACTGACACAGCAATAGGATGAGGCCATTCAGGCCCTTGAGTCAATTACACAGGAACAAGAGGAAGCCATTCAGCCCCTTGAGCCACTTATGCAGGAACAGGAGGAGGCCATTCCCCCTCAATGCACTTACACAGGGACAGGATGAGATAATTGATGCTGATTCCTGATGAACGGCTTATGCCCAAAACATCAATTCTCCTGCTTCTCGGATACTGCCTGACCTGCTGTGCATTTCCAGCAATCCACTCTCTACTCTGATCTCCAGCATTGGCAGTCCTCACTGTCTCCTAATTGATGCTCTAACATGATGAACAA
>NW_025206267.1:0-3752 GCF_004010195.1 Chiloscyllium plagiosum | reverse complement strand
AGCAGGCTAAGATAAAAGGTAGGGAGGAGGGACTTGGGGGAGGGGCGTTGGGAATGCGATAGGTGGAGGGACGTCAAGGTGAGGGTGATAGGCCAGAGTGGGGGTGGGGGCGGAGAGGTCAGGAAGAAGATTGCAGGTTAGGAAGGCGGTGCTGAGTTCGAGGGATCTGACTGAGACAAGGTGGGGGGAGGGGAAATGAGGAAACTGGAGAAATCTAAGTTCATCCCTTGTGGTTGGAGACTTCCCAGGCGGATGATGAGGCGCTCTTCCTCCAACCGTAGGGTTGCCATGGTCTGGCGATGGAGGAGACGAAGGACCTGCATGTCCTTGGTGGAGTGGGAGGGGGAGTTGAAGTGTTTGGCTGCGGGTTGGTTGGGTTGGTTGGTCCGGGTGTCCCAGAGGTGTTCTCTGAAACGTACAGCAAGTAGGCGGCCTGTCTCCCCAATATAGAGGAGGCCACATCGGGTGCAGCAGATGCAATAGATGACTTGTGTGGAGGCGCAGGTGAATTTGTGGCGGATATGGACGTGTCCCTTGGGGCCTTAGAGGGAAGTAAGTGGGGAGGTGTGGGCGCAAGTTTTACATTTGTTGCGGTTGCAGGGGAAGATAACAAGTTAGTTTCTTAACTTTAATAGTGAACACTAAACAACAACTATTCACAAATACAAACCCCTCTTTTCTTAGCTACTTACTATCTGACTCCAACCCTGTAAAAAATGCTAGTCCAACAACCCACATATTAAACATTACAATCTCAAGACCACACAGAATCCATCTTCCCCGCTGTGTTCACTCATCCAGCTGCTGATTTCCCTCGGTCTTGTTTTTTTTTATTGCAAGTGGCTTTTACATGGACAAGTATCTTCGATAGAAAGTGTTTGAGATGGCCAGTTAGCACTCCTGCTCTACAGCAGTTACTCTGCTGTTGGATGGCAGTGGCTCTCCCTCTAGTGTTAAAAATGCTGGGTTTATATTCTCCCCATGATATAATCATTCTCATAATTTGATTGCTTTCCAGGTGTCCAAACAATAATATTCAAATTCCGTTGGCTTCTGGTACCCTGAGCGTTATTTAAACTCTTTGGTTGTATTCGAATTGTTGTCAAAACAGCAACCAAAACTCAGGTATCCATTTCCCAGCTAATGGTGACACGTGGAACAGGCTGATCTTTCGCTGGCATCTGTGGCTGTACTTTCTATTCAGCAAAACCCATTCTGTCTTAAAGTGACCGGACATGCTTTCGGCTTCCCCGCTTCAGAAAAAGAACGTGAACCAGCAGAATGAAGAGATGGCTTCATTTCTTTTCCTCTCAGTCTTAATTTCATTATTATGAATTACAAAAGTATTAATCTCAGCTATATCATACATATTAATTCTGTACACATATATAACACTGCAATAAGTCAAAACTTATTTCAACTTTTTCCTTTAAATCTGCGATAACACATCTGCTATCACATTTTAGGACCCACAGCATGTACATTTTGTAAGTTTAAAGTCTGTAAGATAAGACTCCAATTAAATACTCTCATATTCTGGCCTTTAAATATTCAAAAAAATGCAAGAGGTTTGTCGTTATCCACAATAATCTCCGAAATTTGTTTTGTCATATAAACATTAAAATGTTGTCAGGCCAGTGCGAAACTTAATCATTGTTTTTCAATAATGGAAATTTTTTGTTTCTTTCTGTTGGATATTGACAAGTATCGACAGTAGCCAATTGGCCATTCAATTCCATCATCATCTTTCTGTATCAGTACAACTCCGAGCCCTATATCCCTAGTATCAAATACAATTTTCCAAGATTTTCAAAATATTTGGTGCAGCTAAAACTGGTGTGGTGATTAGTCCTGCTTTAAAATTCTCAAATGCCTCCTGGCATTATTCTGTCCACCACAATTCTGTGTTCTTCTTTAATAAGTCCATCAGTGGTGCCAATACGCTGCTGAAGTTTGCAATAAACTTCCGATAGAATCCACTCAGTTCCAAAAATCGAAGCACCTCTTTCTTCGAGGATGGTCGTGGAAATTCCTCAAAGCCCTTCGTCTTTATTTTCCATGGGGGCAAACTTCCATGTCCAATGTAATGTCCCAAGAACGTCACCTCTGCCTTCACGAATTCTGTTTTCTTTACGTTTAGTACCAATTTTGCTTCTTGTAATCGTTCAACATGCTAAGCCAACTGTAACATGTGAGCTTTCAATCACTTGCTAAAGGTCACGACATCATACAGAGAAACTGCACAATTTGTTCATCTGGTCACAACTCTGTTCCTCAGTCTTCAATGTGTCTGGAGCATTATTCATTCACATGACATTCTCTAACATTTTTTGTCATATCCGGTAGCTTTACCAGATAGTTTAACTGTTCGACTCAACATTTTTTTTATTTGAAAGGGGCCATTAAACCTGGCTTTGAAGGGATTTCCTACCACTGTGGCAATACTAATACCTCATCCCCACGGGAAATCATCAAAGTTTCAGAGTTTTTATCTGCGACCTGCTTCCCTCTATACTGTGCCCCCTTCAGGTGCTGTTTAGCTAACTCATCTACTCCATCTAAACTCTCCCTCACCTCAGAGACATAATCCAAGTGTGAGATCTCCGACTTCGGTCCTGTCAATTTATATTTAATTAATTTCAAAGGACCTCTCACTTCATGTACGAATATTAACTCAATGGAAGTAAAGTGAGTAGATGTATTTGGGTCGTTTCTAATGGCAAACAATATAATGAGACGCCTTTATTCCAATCATTCGGCTAATTCTGGCAGTACGCTGTTAATATTGTCTTCAGCTTCTGATGCCAACTTTCCAAGGCCCACTGGGATTCGGGATGGGACGCACTTGATTCAAACTGCTGTATGCAGAAGCTATCCATGACGTCCTTAAACAGCTGATCGGTAATATGACACCCTTGGTCAGACTGAATCACACTGCGTAGCCTACAGCGAGTAAAGAAAGTTACCAACTCGTCTCCCTTCCTTTTTGCCTTTAGACACTATAATGGAATTATCCATGGGAATCAGGTAGACACATCCATTATAATCAGCAGATATTGGTTTCCACTTTTATTTTGGAAATGGGAGCTCCACAATTAATTGTAGCCCACGTGAAAGGTTCTTCGAATACAGGAATTGGCAAGAAAGGTGCTGGTTTTATTACTGACTGTGACTTACCTACCATTTGGCATGTATGACATGTACAACAAAAATTAACCATGTCCTTGTGCATTCCAGCCACTAGAAATGCTTTAACCTGAACATTCCGTGCATCAATTCCTTTAGCTTTTTCTTTCGGTTTTCCTTCCTGTCGTAACTTATGACAGTGAAACTACTTTCATTTCTTACTATTAGAGGCGGAGGGAAAGTGAGGACTGCAGAAGCTGGAGATCAGAGTTGAAAAGTGTGGGGCTGGAAAAGCACAGCAGGTCGGCAGCATCCAAGGGGCTGGGGGTGGAGCAGGTGGAAGGGAGCTTGGAAGGCGATCAGTAGATGCAGGTGATTTCTGATGGTGAAAGGTCGGAGAGGAGGGTGAAGTGGATAGGTGGTAGGACAACTGGAAGCCTCAAACTATACAGCATCAATGTTGACTTCACCAATTTCCAAATCTCCCCTTCCCCAGCCTCAACCCAGATCTAACCGTTCAACTTAGCTCTGCCCTCTTGAACTGTGCTAACTGTCCATCTTCCTTCCCACTTATCCACTCCACCCTCCCCTCGGCCCTATCACTATCACTCCCACCTACATCTTCC
>NW_025206266.1:8040-11391 GCF_004010195.1 Chiloscyllium plagiosum | reverse complement strand
TTACTTGTCTGCTTCCTATTTCGTCACATGCTGTATTGCTTCGAAATGCAGTCTAGCCCCACCCGCTACATTTATGTTTTATTGAAAATTTGAAAGATTCCAAGTATGTGGTCTCTGCACTCTGACATGCCAAGTTTTCCTTCGTTAATTTCAGTGATCTTCTCACCTTATGCCCAAAAATGAATACAAATGTTCTAAATTTCATAGATTCACTTCGATAGATATCCCGAATTGGAAAACATACAAATGGCATTTCAGCACCTCAAAAATGTAGATATTTTAAGTAGAAGAACCTCAATTTCGTATTTAATGTTTGAGACTACTTTCCTAATATTCCCTGCGGTTCTGCATGTTACGCACTGTAGTTCACTTGTTATATTCCTCGGCTACCTCCAACTTCCCTGAATAATTATGCTGTGAAATTTGACATCTCATCTCCTTGCATTGTTGTGGTATTTCATATCTTGTGAAAGAATTCAGTAACTGTTCTTTTTTTAAGCTGTGATACTACGTTATGAAATGGCCTTTGCAGATCTGGTGGACACATCTATTATGGTCAACTAACGCTCATTTTCTCTTTTCTGGTTCAGGTAGGGCTCCTATGTACTCAAATGAGACCTTTGTAAAAGGTTCCTCAAATGCACTAATGGTAATTGAAGATATTCCTTTTATAAATGCCTGAGGTTTTCTATTTTCTGAATATGCCTGGGAAAAATGTATAACATCCTTATCCAGTCCTGGCGAACAAAACAAAATCTTATTTTGCCTTGAATTTCTGCACTCTCAAATTACACACAGCTTGTGATTCATGTGCTACCCATAACAACTCTTTTCTATTACCCACTGTTAATGAGTCTTGCTGAACGTTTGCCCATTTGTCTTGCTAATGAAAGTATGATGGCCACCATTTCCTTATTCTGACATCAAATTTGAGAAAGTTACATTTTGGGATACGTGGAAGTTCTTCATCTGTCTGTGCGTTCTGATACCATTCTGGGTAATCTACGATGAAGGAAGGGACAAAATAATAACTGATCCATTTGGTGAGGTTTTGTTTTTCACTTTTCTTAGTGGTTCACTTACACTCTTGAAAAATAATTACTGTTTAAAAGTTGTTGCACTGTTTTTGGAACTTCGATGAAAAGATCAAAAAACGGTATTTTTAAAACAGGAAATATTGAGAGCGCGGGTACGATCCTGGGAGGTGAAACAAAACAGCAGTGAACACACCCAATCGAATAATCAGGCAATGAATATTCACACTCAAGATTAAAGTGGTGCTGGAAATGCACAGCAGGTCAGGCAGCATGCGAGAAGCAGGAAACTCGGTGTTTTGGGCAAAACGCTATGCTTTTGACAGAAACGTCAATTTACCTGATCCTCGGATGCTGCCTGACCTGCAATAATTTTCCAGCACCGCTCTAATCTTGACTCTAAGCTCCAGCATCTGCGGTACTCACTTTCGCCGAATTAATATTCACAACTGTCTGCATATTTGAGATTGTGACATACTTCACCCTGCTGCTATTCCACAGTCTTTTGCAGGCTCTGTTCGCCGTTAAGTTATGTCTGAAATATACTGCATTGAAGAGCACACTCAAAAGATTTGTCAAGCACAGGGTTAGAAGGTGATTTCGACTGATTTTGACGATTTCCCAAAGCTGGGGTAACTTAACAACCCATCGTACCTCACAAACTTAAGGAGCTTTATTTAGCTGATACTGAATTGTTAACATAAAATACTAAAATGTATTCTTTAAGCAGCTCAGTGTCGTCATTATTTCCAAATTCTACAGATGCAATTTTCTTATTTCAATATTCATGTTTCGTTTTATGTCAATAGTTGGCTCCAAATCGATTAAAACTGAAAGGAACAGTGAACCAGACAGAGCAGTTCGTGGCTGCATGGGCAATGATAGCATGGATATTACACGCAGGGAGGGACATCTCAAACAGAAATCGTGACATGGAAACAACTGGAATGTTACTCGGTGTTAGGTCAAGGATTTTTATCAGAAGATCCGCATCTGCCATGTCCGTCACATGCCAGGTTGCACATTTGGATAGACCACTTTTAGACCGAGACAGAATTCCAATCGCCTATACCTTTAATCGAGAAAGAACAATAAATCCTGGAAATTGTGCATCAGTCGAAGACAACACGTTCTAATGACAACAGACAGAGGAACATCGTTTCAGAATTAAGGGTCAGACTTTTAAGAAGAAGATGAGGATACATTGCTTCTATTAGACGCTTGAATCCACGGAATTTCTTGCCATAGAGCGCTGTGGGGGACAAGACTCCTTATGTTATACTAAAGTCATTATCGGGACAAAACATTAATTCTCTTCCTCTCTCAGGATAAAAGCAGAAAGATGTTTCTAATGACTGGTGGATTGCGGAACGGGAGGTTTGGGTTGGGGAGAAGAACATGGCGTCTGACTGATGAAACGTGTACTTTGTTTCTCGCTCTCCATCGACAGACAATACCAGAGATTCGTGAGGTTATCCAAGTCTTTTTTTGAGGCTGGATATCTCAATGGCACAAGAGAAACATGCACTGGACCTCAGTGAACAAGTACTTCAAATGGACATGGCAACATTTAGCTGATGATCGAAAGGAGGTTCATGGAATAAGATAACACAAGGACATAGACAGCAGTCTTTCTGTTGTTCTGAAAGAGCACCTTTATTGATACAGCTAGTTCCTGCAGTCCGTCTATTCCTTCCCAAAATAAAGTAGAATCTTGAATTGTGTCCAAGAAGTAAAAGCACGAGTCATGTTTGGCTGAAAAAGTGTATAAATAGTTCAGATTGTTTCATGGAATACGTGTACGGCTGCATAAGATGTTGATGTTGATCAAGACCAATTCTTTAGTTCCTGATATAATTTCATTGGGTGATTTATGCAAGATATGGTTGGAATGGAAAATCTGAAATCTCACAGGTTAGTTTGGGGACACTCAGATCTCAAGGTCACCATGTTGTTTGCATTATAAGTTCTTGATTGCAGCTTCTTGAACAAGTCGTCAGCATTTTTATTCTCGATATGATTGTTCTTGCAAGCTTTGTTGAACGTTTCCTTTCAACAAGGGTTAATCTACTCCTTTGAGTCGGATGACATGACTGAAGATATATCATTTCCACGTTCACTCTGTCAAGTCCATTGTGGGGTTTTCATCTTCCACTTCTCCCTCTTTGATATTCCATTTCATACAAGCCGAGCATTCAATCTGAATTCTGCTTTGTCAATGAGTGTCAGATCAGAGAACATGAAAATAAGGTTTTCAGGACGGACAGATATTTGAGGAAATTCAGATTAACCATCGGAGAAACTGACTGCATTCAAT
>NW_025206266.1:0-6807 GCF_004010195.1 Chiloscyllium plagiosum | reverse complement strand
GTAGATAGGATAGTGAAGAAGGCGTTTGGTATGCTTTCCTTTATTGGTCAGAGTATTGAGTATAGGAGTTGGGAGGTCATGTTGTGGCTGTACAGGACATGGGTTAGGCCACTGTTGGAATATTGCGTGCAATTCCGGTCTCCTTCCTATCGGAAAGATGTGAAACTTGAAATGGTTCAGAAAAGATTTACAAATATGTTGCCAGGGTTGGAGGATTTGAGATATAGGGAGAAGTTGAATAGGCTGGAGCTATTATCCCTGGAGCATCGGAGTCTGAGGTGTGAACTTATAGAGGTTTACAAAATTATGAGGGGCATTGATAGGATAAATAGGCACAGTATTTTCCCTGTAGTCGGGGAGTCCAGAACTGGACGGCATAGGTTTAGGGTGAGAGGGGATAGATATAAAAGAGACCTGAGGTGCAACTTTTTTCAGGCAGACGGTTGTGCGTGTATGGAATGAACTGCCAGAGGATATGGTGGAGGCTGGTACAATTTCAACATTTAAGAGGCATTTGGATGAGTATATGAATAGGAAGGGTTTGGAGGGATGTTGGCCAGGTGCTGGCAGGTGGGACTAGATTGAGTTGGGATATCTGGTCGGCACGGATGGGTTGGACCGAAGGGTCTGTTTCCATGCTGAACATCTCTGTGACTCTATGACTCTATCAACTTCTGACTGGTTGACAATTTTCAGTCATCATTCACACTGATCTGGACTCGTCTTATAAATATATTGGCTGCACGAAGCTGTGAATCCAGCAACGAATCACTCACCTCCTTTTTCCCGTAAACATGATCTACGACCGAAATAGCAAAGTCAGGAGTATGAAGAAATACTGACCAATTGCCTCGATGGCTGCAACACCAACCATGCTCAAGAAACTCCAAAACATCCACGACTAAGCAATCCGCTTGATTGGCACCACGTTCACAAAACTTCCATATTTTTCCACCAGCTATCCACAATAGCAGCAGTGTCCACTGACTACAAGATACACAGCCGAATTTCACAAAAGATCTTGAAGCATTATCTTCCAAGCACATGACCGCTTCCATCACGACCACTCAAGGGCAGCCAGTACATTCGAACACCACATCTTTTCCAAATCACTCAGCATCCTCATTTGGAAATGTATTACCCGTTTCTTCAGTGCAACTGTGTCTAATTTGGAGTCTTCCATCCCAAAGGCATTGTGGGTCTACCTACAGCACCTGAACAGCAGAGATTCAAGACGATAACTCAAAAACATATTCTCATTGGTACAACGAGGAACAGGACGTTTGTTCTGGTAATTATCATTGACATTAATATTCCACCAGAGAATTTTAAAATGCGAGATTACTGAGAAATAAACTCAATCAGAGGTTTCAGTAGGATTCAAAACATTTTATAGAAATAAACACAATTACAGCATTAAACGAACAACACAATCTGGGCTCAGGTCCCCGGTAATTATTGCAGAGACCGACAAGAGTTGTAAAGGTTATTGCTTCAAATGCAGGTGAAGTGGTTCTGAATAAACACACTCTAACTAGACCAGACTCGACAACTCTGATTTGTCTCCCGAGATGCTGCCTGACTTGCTGAATTTCTCCTGCACTTCTGTTTTGTTTTAGATATGCAGCATGCGAAATTAATTCGGTATTTTGTTTCTGTTGGTTCGGCTGGAAGGAGGTAATCAGGAGGAAGCGAGGACTGCAGATGGTAAAGATCAGAGTCAAGAAATGTGGCACTAAAACAGCACAGAAGGTCAGGCAGCGTCCAAAGAGCAGGAGATTCGACATTTTGAGCCTAAGCCATTCATCAGGACTGTGGTAATCGGTCATGTAAACAGAAACAGCTTGACAAATTCAGAGTGCTTTCAGAACCAGGGGAGAGAAATCAGATTTATAATTATGAGTCCACTGATCGAACATGAACATTGTCTATTACCTCCTTTAAGACCAGTCATGAACCCATTCCTCTTTGAGCAATATTTGGTTTTCTGCTCATGATATAAAATCATAACATTTTGCAGTACAGTACAGTCGAGCCAATCTGTCCCGGTTCCTGAAAATGCGAAGCAGCTATGGCCATTCCCTTCTCCTAACTCCAGACTTCTTCCTCTTTAACCCTTTCAAATACATAACTAGCTCCCTGTTGGAACTTCCTGTGGTATCCACCTCCGCTAAATTCCAAGAAAGCGCGTTCTGAATCCTAACAACTCAATGATCTGAGAAGTTTCTGCTTTACGCCCTCGTTCCTGTCCCATGTTTACAGCCAGCAAGCCTCCGATGTCTTGTCACTCGCAGTCTGAAAACTGCTCGGGAAGTTGACAGCCCTTCTTTCCAAATATCCCGCATTGGGAACATATGCATTGTTCTCAATGACCGATTTCCATATTATGCTAGACCTTCGGCAATGCACACACTCTGTTTCTCATAAACAGTTTTCAACACATTTCAAGAAACTTGCACTGTTGTGACACCAATAAATTCCAGTTAGATTGTGGAGGCCGAAATCTGTATGTTCTGCCTATGTTTATTTCAGTGAGACTCAATGTGCATGTTCGACTGTGTCCGACTGTTAAAATCAATGAACGTTTTTTCTCTTTTTATTATCTCATCGAGCTCCACTCTGATCAGATGTTTTAGAACGAAGTTACTGTAGCAAATTTCCATGTGATAAATGCGATTCAATGTTGGTCAAGGGTGCATGCCCGCTGTTCCAAGTGTGTTGCGTAACATTCTGAGCTCAATAAATGAAAGGCAACATGTAACGCTGGAAAGTGCCTGCGTTCCCGACTGGGGAAGGCATCTTAGCAGGTTCCATTTGATAGTGTCAATCCACCAAATCCCGAACCACTGACAAATATTCACTGTCTATGTTCGAATTCTGTTTCAGGTCAGTGTCTTAATATAATGAAAAAGAGGTTGGGGCAAGTCAGGAAATGGCCAGTGTACATTACCAGTCCATTCTCTTCGCAGCAGTTCATTTGCTGTACAGAACTTTGATTAGGCCGCTGCTGGAGGACGATGCGCATGTCTGATCACGCCTCTAGTGTATTGCTCTGAAGACATTGCAGAGTGTTCAGAAGAGCTTTATCTGGATTTTGACAGTATTGTAGTATAGCAGTTATAAGTATAGTTTGCACAAACGTGAAGTGTTTCTGAGGCTGGCGGTGGGTGAGTGCGTAGTGGGTTCTGTGGGAGGGCAGTAGTTGTGGGGACGTGACTTGATACAAGAATTTAAAATGAAGTAGATTGTGGATAGTTTTGCTTGTAACAGGCGGAAACATTAGAAACTGGAGGGTACAAAGTGAGAGGGGAATATTGTGAAGGAAATGTGCGAGGAAAGGTTTTTGCATAGCGTTGGATAGTTGCCTGGAAAACACTGCCAAGGGAGCTGTTGGAAATTGATATGATAGACAAAGATGAAGAGGTGTTCAGACAGATGCTTGAATGGGCACAGAATAAAGGGATGCAGTCTATGTCTGGGCCGATGTGATTAGTTTGCATGGCATCATCGTCAGCACAGACCGAAACTGGTGGACAGAGCTCCTGTTCCCCTGATGTCCTGCTTTGTTTTCTACGGGCAAATTATTCATTAAGAGAAGCTGCATGTGGCCGGCTTGTTTTCTTTGGAGCAGAAGCCCCTGGTTGAGTTGTACAATGCTTTGTGAGGCACGTGCAGAGTGAACAGTAAGCAAGTGCTCCCCTCAATCAAAAGGCCAATTACAAAGAGCACATTTTGTAACTGAAACTGAGTTGAGGAGAAACGTTGTCAACAAAAGGATGGTGGGAGAGTGGAATGTAATCTCTGGGAGTGTAAATGACGCGGGTACCCTCACAACCTTTAAAAACACCTTGGATGAGCCACTTGATTTGTTCGAAAATTCAAAGCAACGGGTCAGATTTCTGAATGTGGGGCTGGTGTAGATTTCGAGTAGTATTTCAGTTGGCAGAATACACATAACGAATATCTTTGTGATAAACAAAACATATATCGGTAGGATAGACCACAAAGCATTCTGCGTGAAGTCACGAGAATACATGAACAAGTAAGAAGAGTAGGCCAATCAGCCCTCCAAGTGTACGACTAAATGTCACCCCATAACATAAACAATAAGATCACGGTTGTTCCAAACTTATCCACAATAACTAATTTCTACATATCCGCTAATCATCTGTCATCATCTCGGTCATCGAGAATTCGTGGGGATAGTGAGGACTGCAGCTGCTGGAGATCAGAGCTCAAAATGTGTTGTTGGAAAAGCGCAGCAGGTCAGGCAGCATCCATGGAGCAGGAGAATCGACGAAGGGCTCATGCCCGAAACGTCGATTCTCCTGCTCCTTGAATGCTGTCTGACCTGCTCCGCTTTTCCAGCAACACATTTTCAGCATCGTGAATTTGTGTAAATCCGCCATAAAAATATTCCTCAAGTGTTTGAATTCGTGCCTCTTCAGAAATATTTTTACAAAGCAACACTCCCTCTGAGAGAAAACAATGTTTCCTCATCTCTGTATTAAATGCTTTTTTCTAAGCAACGACTTCATGTTTCTGGATCCTGGACTGTACGGTCACAATTTGGTTCCGAACGCATGAGATACAATCATTGCGTTTTCAGATGACTTAAAGTTTGGCGAAATCTTTCCTGGTGGCGAGAATGGATTCAGCCTGCAGACTGCTGATGATCAGCTGACAAATTGAGAAGAGCAATAGCAGGAGATAATTGATAACGATAATTGTATGTTGATGCTTTATAAGAGGTCCAACATGGGAAGGACATGTACGATGCATGGTAGTTCAGGACAGAACAAAATAATCTTGTTGTACAAGTCTATAGATCATGAAAGGTATCAGTACAGGTAGACAAAATGGTGAAGAAGGCATAAGGGATGCTTATCTCCATTAGCCAGGGTATATAAATTAAATGGCAGGACCCTTACGAACACTAATCTGCACAGCTAGCTTGGAGTGCAAGGTGTCATCGTCCCCTGAAAGTTGCACCACCAATTGATTAGATGGTTAAGAAGGCACATGGCATGCTTGATGTAATCTATCAGGGCATGTACTATAAAAGTTGGGAAATCATATAACAGTTTTATAAGACTAGGGAAGCCCCTTTTGGATTGTTGTGTGCACTGTTGGACGCGACATTATTGGAAGGATGTGGAGGCTTTGTAGACGACGCAAAAGAGGTGTCTAGATGTTGCCAGGATTGCATTGGGCCAGCGATAAGGAAATATTGGACAAACTTAGATAGTTTTCAGTAAAGTGTCAGAGTTTAAGGGAGGAAGTGATAAAAGCATATAAAATTATGAGAGGTGTGGATCGGTTTGTGAAGTTTAAGTATCTTTCCCAACGTGGTCATGTTAAAAACTAAGATCATTGTCGCAATGTCAAATAGTTAGACGTCACGGAAATAAATGCATCTGTCCAAACAGTCCATGCTGGACCTCATCCCAATTTAAACTAGTCGTACCTTCTTATTCCTTTCCCACATTCCTCTAAACCTTTCATATTCAAGTCCTTATTAATGTACCCACAAAGTTTGTAATTCTACCTGCATTCATCACTTCCTATCGACGTACATTATATATGTGTGCTACTTTCTGTGTAAAAAGTCTGGATCCACTTGAGTTTTTTAAATGTATTTCTTGTCACCTGAACGAAAGTCTCATTCCTATCGTAGGGACAAGGCAACCACCATTAACTTTATTTGTACCCCGCATTATTTTGAACATTTCAATGCATTGCTTATTAACCTCCTACACGGCAATTGAAAAAGGTCCGAACCTATCCAGCCTTTCATTCTAACTTAAAACTTCCATCCAGAGTATCAACCTGGTCATTACCTTCTGCACCCTCTCCAGGCTGATAAGACATTCCTGTAACCGTGCAATCAGAACTGAAAGCAGTACTCCAGAAGAACCCGCAACAATGTGTTGTTCAAACTCAACATAACTTTCCAAGTGCATTGCTCAAAGGATTGAACAGTGAAGCCAAGCGGCGCAAATGTCCTTTAATCCATCCTGTCCACTGTGTTATTAGTTGAAAGTGAGAGGCGACAGATTAAATGAAATGAGTGAGGATTTTCTTTCACAGTGTGTGCGATGTGCCTGGAAAGCGTTGCCAGGGGAGGAGGTTGAAGTAGATACGTTAGAAAAGTTAGAGAAAACATTTAGACAGAGTCATGATTACACTGGGAAGAGAGGGATATGGAACACGTGCAGACAGGTGGGATTAATTTCTTGGGTGCCTAATGGTCAGAACAAGCATAGTGCTCCGAATGGCCAGATATTCCACGTTCTCGAAGAGAAAGTGTTTTCCAAGAACTCTTGGCGAGCACCCCGACCTCTGCCCACACCTGAATCCGTCACTCCTGTCCCCCACTCTCCCCAGTCCACTGACGCTAGTTCAAAGAGTACTGAGTACGTCGGTGCTCAAAAGAAAAGACGCTTTTCCCTGCAGCAGGAGGAAGAGGCCATGGCTCCATCCTATTACAGTGGGTACAAGAATGTCCGCCAATTGTGGGTTACCCAGCAACAAGATGAGAACAAGGCGTAGGATCCTTGGAGGAAAAGAGAATCTGAAAATGTCGGGTGGAACGGGAAAAGGAGACGGTTCAGACTGCATTAAGCTTCATGGAACAGGAGCCAAACCACCATCCCACCTATCAAGTAACCTGCTCCAGACCTAAAATAATCCATACCTGCGTGACCTCTTCTGGCCTCTAAAAGAGTCCCGATCTCTGTAACGCCTTGCAGTCCCTAAACACCTCCTTGTGTCTGCAGCTTTCTGAAGCTTCGATAACCCTCCTGA
>NW_025206265.1:9221-11391 GCF_004010195.1 Chiloscyllium plagiosum | reverse complement strand
ATGCACAGTCACTGCCATGCGCATTCGCTGTCTTGCACAGTTGCTATCATGCACTGTTGGCATCATGCACAGTTGCTGACTTGCAGAGCTTTTGTCATGCACAGCCGCTGTCATGTACAGTTGCTATCGTGCACAGTTGCTGTTATGCACAGTTGCTATCTTGCACAGTTGTTGTAATGCACAGTTGCCGCCTTGCACAGGCGTTGTCATGCAAAGTCACTGTCATGCACAGTTGTTGTCATGCACAGTTGCTGTCTTGCACAAATGTTGTCATGCACAGTTGAGGTCACGCGCAGTTGCTGTATTGCACAGTTGTTGTAATGCACAGTTGTTGTCATGCACAGTTGTTGTCTTTCACAGTTGTTATCATGAACAGTCGCTGTCTTGCACAGTTGCTGTCATGCACAGTCTCTGTCATGCACAGTTGCTGTCATGTCCAGTTGCTGTCATGCACATTTTCTGTGTTGCACAGTTGTGGCAATGCACAGTCGCTGACTTGCACAGTTGCTGTCACGCACTGTTGGTGTGCTACACATTTGCTGACTTGCAGAGTTTTTGTTATGCACTGTCGCTGTCATGCACAGTCGCAGTCATGCACAGTTGCTGTCATGCACAGTTGCTGTCATGCACTGTCGCTGTCTTGCACAGTTGTTGTCATGCACAGTTGCTGCCTTGCACAGTTGTTGTCATGCACAATCGCTGTCATGCACAGTCACTGTCATGCACAGTCGCTGTCTTGCACAGTTGTTGTCATGCACAGTCGCTGTCTTGCACAGTCGCTGTCTTGCACAGTTGGTGTCATGCACAGTTGCTGTCATGCACATTTGCTGACTTGCAGAGTCGCTTTCATGCACAGTTGCTGTCATGTGCAGTTGTCATGTACAGTCGCTGTCTTGCACATTTGTTGTCATGCACAGTTGTTATCATGAACAGTCGCTGTCTTGCACAGTCGCAGTCATGCACAGTCGCTGTCATGCACAGATGCTGTCATGCGCAGTTGTCATGCACAGTCACTGCCATGCACAGTCGCTGTCTTGCACAGTTGCTGTCATGCACTGTTGGCATCATGCACAGTTGCTGACTTGCCGAGTTTTTGTCATGCACAGTCGCTGTCATGTACAGTTGCTGTCGTGCACAGTTGCTGTTCTGCACAGTTGCTATCTTGCACAGTTGTTGTAATGCACAGTTGCCGCCTTGCACAGGCGTTGTCATGCAAAGTCACTGTCATGCACAGTTGCTGTCATGCATGTTGTTTTCATGCACAGTTGAAGTCACGCGCTGTTGCTGTATTGCACAGAGGTTGTAATGCACAGTTGTTGTCATGCACAGTTGTTGTCATTCACAGTTGTTGTCATGCACAGTTGCTATCTTGCCCAGTGGCTGTCTTGCACAGTTGCTGTCATGCACAGTCTCTGTCATGCACAGTTGCTGCCTTGCACCGTTGCCATGCACAGTCGCTGTCATGCACAGTTGCTGTCATGCCCAGTTGCTGTCATGCACATTTGCTGTGTTGCACAGTTGTGGCAATGCACATTCGCTGACTTGCAGAGTTGCTGTCATGCACTGTTGGTGTCCTACACATTTGCTGACTTGCAGAGTTTTTGTTATGCATGTCGCTGTCATGCACAGTTGTTGTCATGCACAGTCGCTGTCTTGCACAGTCGCTGTCTTGCACAGTTGTTGTCATGCAGAGTCGCTGTCTTGCACAGTTGGTGTCATGCACAGTTGCTGTCATGTGCAGTTGTCATGTACAGTCGCTGTCATGCACAGTTGTTGTCATGCACGGTCGCAGTCTTGCACAGTTGTTGTCATGCACAGTTGTTATCATGAACAGTCGCTGTCTTCCACAGTCGCTGTCATGCACAGTTGCTGTCATGCACATATGCTGTCATGCGCATTTGTCATGCACAGTCACTGCCATGCACAGTCGCTGTCTTGCACAGTTGCTGTCATGCACTGGTGGCGACATGCACAGTTGCTGACTTGCAGAGTTTTTGTCATGCACAGTCGCTGTCATGCACAGTCGCTGTATTGCACAGTTTTTGTCCTGCACAGTCGCTGTCTTGCACAGTTGGTGTCATGCACAGTTGCTGTCATGCACATTTGCTGCCTTGCAGAGTCACTATCATGCATAGTTGCTGTCATGTGCAGTTGTCATGTACAGTCGCTG
>NW_025206265.1:0-9145 GCF_004010195.1 Chiloscyllium plagiosum | reverse complement strand
TCATGCACTGTTGGCGTCATGCACAGTTGCTGACTTGCAGAGTTTTTGTCATGCACAGTCACTGTCATGTCCAGTTGCTGTCGTGCACATATGTTGTCATGCACAGTTGAAGTCACACACAGTCGCTGTATTGCACAGTTGTTGTAATGCACAGTTGTTGTCATTCACAGTTGTTGTCATGCACAGTTGCTATCTTTCCCAGCTGCTGTCTTGCACAGTTGCTGTCATGCACAGTCTCTGTCATGCACAGTTGCTGTCATGCCCAGTTGCTGTCATGCACATTTTCTGTGTTGCACAGTAGTGGCAATGCACAGTCGCTGACTTGCACAGTTGCTGTCATGCACTGTTGGTGTGCTACATATTTGCTGACTTGCAGAGTTTTTGTTTTACACTGTCGCTGTCATGCACAGTTGCAGTCATGCACAGTTGCTGTCATGCAGAATCGCTGTCTTGCACAGTTGCTGTCATGCACAGTCGCTGTCATGCACAGTTGTTGTCATGCACAATCACTGTCATGCACAGTAGCTGTCATGCACAATCGCTGTCATGCGCAGTCACTGTCATGCACAGTCACTGACATGCACAGTCGCTGTCTTGCACAGTTGTTGTCCTGCACAGTCGCTGTCCTGCACAGTCGCTGTCTTGCACAGTTGTCATGCACAGTCGCTGTCTTGCACAGTTGGTGTCATGCACAGTTGCTGTCATGCACATTTGCTGACTTTCAAAGTCGCTTTCATGCACAGTTGCTGTCATGTGCAGTTGTCATGCACAGTTGTTATCATGAACAGTCGCTGTCTTGCACAGTCGCTGTCATGCATAGTCGCTGTCATGCACAGTTGTTATCATGAACAGAAGCTGTCTTGCACAGTGGCTGTCATGCACAATCGCTGTCAGGCACAGATGCTGTCATGCGCGGTTGTCATGCACAGTCACTGCCATGTACAGTCGCTGTCTTGCACAGTTGCTGTCATGCACTGTTGGCGTCATGCACAGTTGCTGACTTGCAGAGTTTTTGTCATGCACAGTCGCTGTCATGTACAGTTGCTGTCGTGCACAGTTGCTGTTATGCACAGTTGCTATCTTGCACAGTTGTTGTAATGCACAGTTGCCGCCTTGCACAGACGTTGTCATGCAAAGTCACTGTCACGCACAGTTGTTGTCATGCACAGTTGCTGTCTTGCACATATGTTGTCATGCACAGTTGAAGTCACGCGCAGTCGCTGTATTGCACAGTTGTTGTAATGCACAGTTGTTGTCATGCACAGTTGCTATCTTGCCCAGTTGCTGTCTTCCACAGTTGCTGTCATGCACAATCTCTGTCATGCACAGTTGCTGCCTTGCACAGTTGCCATGCACATTCACTGTCATGCACAGTTGCTGTCATGCCCAGTTGCTGTCATGCACATTTGCTGTGTTGCACAGTTGTGGCAATGCACAGTCGCTGCATTCACTGTCTTGCACAGTTGTTGTCCTGCACAGTTGCTGGCTTGCACAGTTGTTGTCCTGCACAGTTGCTATCTTGCACAGTTGTGGTCATGCACAGTCGCTGTCATGCACAGTTGCTGTCTTGCACGGTCGCTGTCATGGACAGTCGCTGTCTTCCAAACTCGCTGTCATGGACAGTCGCTTTGTTGCACAGTTGTTGTCTTGCATAGTTGTTATCATGCACAGTTGCTGTCAAGCACAGTCACAGTCAAGCACGATCTCTGTTTTGCACAGTTGTTGTCACGCACAGTCGCTGTCATGCACAGTTGTTGTCATCCACAGTTGTTGTCATTTACAGTTGTTGTCATGCAAAGTCACTGTCATGCACATTCACTGTCTTGCACAGTTGTTGTCCTGCACAGTTGCTGGCTTGCACAGTTGTTGTCCTGCACAGTTGCTATCTTGCACAGTTGTGGTCATGCACAGTCGCTGTCATGCACAGTTGCTGTCTTGCACATTCGTTGTCATGCAGAGTTGCTGTCATGCACATTCGCTGTCATGCACCATTGTGGTCGTGCACAGTTGCTGTCATGCACAGTTGTTCTCATGCACAGTCGCTGTCATGCACAGTCACTGTCATGCACTGTTGTTGTCGTGCACAGTCGCTGTCATTCACAGTCATCTTGCAAAGTCGCTGTCATTTACAACCGCTGTCTTGCACAGTTGTTGTCATGCACAATCGCTGTCATGCACAGTCACTGTCTTGCACAGTTGTTGTCATGCACAGACGCTGTCTTGCACAGTCGCTGTCTTGCACAGTTGTTGTCATGCGCAGTCCCTGGCTTGCACAATTGTTGTCATGGAGAGTTGCTGTCTTGCACAGTTGTTGTCATGCACAGCCGCTGTCATGCACAGTTGTCATGCACAGTCACTCTCATGCACAGTTGTCGTGCACAGTCGCTGTCTTGCACAGTCGCTTTCTTGCACAGTTGTCATGCACAGACGCTGTCTTGCACAGTTGTTGACATGCACAGACGCTGTCTTGCACAGTCGCTGTTTTGCACAGTTGTTGTCATGCACAGTCACTGGCTTGCACAATTGTTGTCATGGACAGTTGGTGTCATGCACAGTTGTCATACACAGTCGCTCTCATGCACAGTTGTCATGCACAGTCACTGTCATGCACAGTTGCTGTCAAGCACAGTCACAGTCAAGCACGATCTCTGTCTTGCACAGTTGTTGTCACGCACAGTCGCTGTCATGCACAGTTCTTGTCATGCACAGTTGTTGTTATGCACAGTCGCTGACATGCACCCTTGCTGTCTTGCATAGTTGTCATCCAGAGTTGCTGTCTTGCACAGTTGTTGTCATGCACAGTTGTTGTCATGCACAGTCGCTGTCATCCACAGTTGCTGTCCTGCACAGTTGTTGTCATTTGCAGTTGTTGTCATGCACAATTGTTGTCATGCATAGTCACTGTCATGCACCGTTGTAGTCATGCACTGTTATTGTCATGCACAGTCCCTGTCATGCACAGTTGCTGTCTTGCACATTTGTTGTCATGCATATTTGTTGCCATGCACAGTTGTTGTCCTGCACAGTCGCTGTCATGCACAGTTGCTGTCTTGCACAGTTGTAGTCATGCACAGTTGTTGTCATGCACAATCGCTGTCTTGCACAGCAGTTGTCATGCACAGTTATTGTCATGCACAGTTGCTGTCATCCACAGTCACTGTCATCCACAGTTGCTGTCATGCACAGTTGCTGTCTTGCACGGTCGCTGTCATGGACAGTCGCTGTCTTCCAAACTCGCTGTCATGGACAGTCGCTTTGTTGCACAGTTGTTGTCTTGCATAGTTGTTATCATGCACAGTTGCTGTCAAGCACAGTCACAGTCAAGCACGATCTCTGTTTTGCACAGTTGTTGTCACGCACAGTCGCTGTCATGCACAGTTGTTGTCATGCACATATGTTGTTATGCACAATCACTGACATGCACCCTTGCTGTCTTGCACAGTTGTTGTCATGCACCGTCACTGTCATGCACAATTGCTGACTTGCACAGTTGTTGTCACGCACAGTCGCTGTCATGCACAGTTGTTGTCATCCACAGTTGTTGTCATTTACAGTTGTTGTCATGCAAAGTCACTGTCATGCACATTCACTGTCTTGCACAGTTGTTGTCCTGCACAGTTGCTGGCTTGCACAGTTGTTGTCCTGCACAGTTGCTATCTTGCACAGTTGTGGTCCTGCACAGTTGCTGGCTTGCACAGTTGTTGTCCTGCACAGTTGCTGGCTTGCACAGTTGTTGTCCTGCACAGTTGCTGGCTTGCACAGTTGTTGTCCTGCACAGTTGCTGGCTTGCACAGTTGTTGTCCTGCACAGTTGCTGGCTTGCACAGTTGTTGTCCTGCACAGTTGCTGGCTTGCACAGTTGTTGTCCTGCACAGTTGCTGGCTTGCACAGTTGTTGTCCTGCACAGTTGCTGGCTTGCACAGTTGTTGTCCTGCACAGTTGCTGGCTTGCACAGTTGTTGTCCTGCACAGTTGCTGGCTTGCACAGTTGTTGTCCTGCACAGTTGCTGGCTTGCACAGTTGTTGTCCTGCACAGTTGCTGGCTTGCACAGTTGTTGTCCTGCACAGTTGCTGGCTTGCACAGTTGTTGTCCTGCACAGTTGCTGGCTTGCACAGTTGTTGTCCTGCACAGTTGCTGGCTTGCACAGTTGTTGTCCTGCACAGTTGCTGGCTTGCACAGTTGTTGTCCTGCACAGTTGCTGGCTTGCACAGTTGTTGTCCTGCACAGTTGCTGGCTTGCACAGTTGTTGTCCTGCACAGTTGCTGGCTTGCACAGTTGTTGTCCTGCACAGTTGCTGGCTTGCACAGTTGTTGTCCTGCACAGTTGCTGGCTTGCACAGTTGTTGTCCTGCACAGTTGCTGGCTTGCACAGTTGTTGTCCTGCACAGTTGCTGGCTTGCACAGTTGTTGTCCTGCACAGTTGCTGGCTTGCACAGTTGTTGTCCTGCACAGTTGCTGTTGTTGTCATGCACAGTTGTTGTCATGCATAGTTGTTGTCATGCACAGTTGCAGTCATGCTCAGTTGTTGTCATGCACAGACACTGTCTTGCACAGTCGCTGTCTTGCACAGTTGTTGTCATGCGCAGTCCCTGGCTTGCACAATTGTTGTCATGGACAGTTGTTGTCATGCACAGCCGCTGTCATGCACAGTCACTCTCATGCACAGTTGTCGTGCACAGTCGCTGTCTTGCACAGTTGCTTTCTTGTACAATTGTCATGCACAGTCGCTGTCTTGCACAGTTGTTGTCATGCACAGACGCTGTCTTGCACAGTCGCTGTTTTGCACAGTTGTTGTCATGCACAGTCACTGGCTTGCACAATTGTTGTCATGGACAGTTGGTATCATGCACAGTTGTTGTCATGCACAGACGCTGTCATGCACAGTTGTCATGCTCAGTCGCTCTCATGCACAGTTGTCATGCACAGTTGTTGTCTTGCACAGTTGTTGTCATGCTACATGCACAGGTGCTGTCTTGCACAGTTGCTGTCCTGCACAGTTGTTGTCATTTACAGTTGTTGTCATGCAATGTCGCTGTCATGCACATTTACTGTCTTGCACAGTTGTTGTCCTGCACAGTTGCTGGCTTGCACAGTCGTTGTCCTGCACAGTTGCTGTCTTGCACAGTTGGCTTGCACAGTTGTTGTCCTGCACAGTTGCTATCTTGCACAGTTGTGGTCATGCACAGTCGCTGTCATGCACAGTTGCTGTCCTGCACAGTTGTTGTCATTTACAGTTGTTGTCATGCAATGTCGCTGTCATGCACATTTACTGTCTTGCACAGTTGTTGTCCTGCACAGTTGCTGGCTTGCACAGTCGTTGTCCTGCACAGTTGCTGTCTTGCACAGTTGTGGTCATGCACAGTTGCTGGCTTGCACAGTCACTGTCTTGCACAGTTGTTGTCATGCTACATCCACAGTTGCTGTCCTGCACAGTTGTTGTCATTTACAGTTGTTGTCATGCAATGTCACTGTCATGCACATTCACTGTCTTGCACAGTTGTTGTCCTGCACAGTTGCTGGCTTGCACAGTCGTTGTCCTGCACAGTTGCTGTCTTGCACAGTTGTGATCATTCACAGTCGCAGTCTTGCACAGTTGTTGTCACGCACAGTTGCTGTCTTGCACAGTTGTGGTCATGCACAGTCGCAGTCTTGCACAGTTGTTGTCACGCACAGTCGCTGTCATGCACAGTTGCTGTCTTGCACATTCGTTGTCATGCAGAGTTGCTGTCATGCACAGTTGCTGTCATGCACCATTGCTGTCATGCACAGTTGCTGTCATGCACAGTTGTTGTCATGCACAGTCGCTGTCATGTAAAACCGCTGTCTTTCACAGTTGTTGTCATGCACAGTTGTCATGCACAGTCGCTTTCATGCACAGTTTTCATGCACAGTCGCTGCCTTGCACAGTCGCTGTCTTGCACAGTTGTTGTCATGCACAGTCGCTGTCTTGCACAGTTGTTGTCATGCACAGACGATGTCTTGCACAGTCGCTGTTTTGCACAGTTGTTGTCATGCACAGTCACTGGCTTGCACAATTGTTGTCATGGACAGTTGTTGTCATGCACAGTTGTTGTCATGCACAGTCGCTGACATGCAATGTCGCTGTATTGCACAGATGTTGTCATGCACAGTTGTCATGCACAGTCACTGTCTTGCACAGTTGTTGTCTTGCACAATTGTTGTCATGCACAGTTGTTGTCATGCACAGTTGCTGTCCTGCACAGTTGTTGTCATGCACAGACACTGTCTTGCACAGTCGCTGTTTTGCACAGTTGTTGTCATGCACAGTCACTGGCTTGCACAATTGTTGTCATGGACAGTTGATGTCATGCACAGTTGTTGTCATGCACAGTCGCTGTCTTGCACAGTTGTTGTCATGCACAGTCGCTGTCAGGCACAGTCGCTGTCTTCCACAGTTGTTGTCATGCAGTGTCGCTGTCTTGCACAGTTGTTGTCATGCACAGACGCTGTCTTGCACAGTCGCTGTTTTGCACAGTTGTTGTCATGCACAGTCCCTGTCATGCACAATTGTTGTCATGGACAGTTGTTGTCATGCACAGTTGTTGTCATGCACAGTTGCGGTCCTGCACAGTTGTTGTCATGCACAGTTGTTGTCATGCACAGTTGTTGTCTTGCACAGTTGTTGTCTTGCACAGTTGTTGTCATGCACAGTTGTCATGCACAGTCGCTTTCATGCACAGTTGTTGTGCAGAGTCGCTGCCTTGCACAGTCACTGTCTTGCACAGTCGCTGTCTTGCACAGTTTTTGTCATGCACAGTCACTGTCTTGCACAGTCGCTGTCTTGCACAGTTTTTGTCATGCACAGTCGCTGTCTTGCACAGTTGTTGTCATGCACAGACGCTGTCTTGCACAGTCGCTGTTTTGCACAGTTGTTGTCATGCACAGTCCCTGTCATGCACAATTGTTGTCATGGACAGTTGGTGTCATACACAGTTGTTGTCATGCACAGTCGCTGTCATGCACAATCGCTGTCTTGCACAGTCGCTGTCATGCACAGTCGCTGTCATGCACAGTCGCTGTCTTGCACAGTTGTTGTCATGTACAGTCGCTTCATTCCTGAAGAAGGGCCTGTGCCCGAAACGTCGAATCTCCTGTTCCCTGGATGCTGCCTGTGTTGTCATGCATGGCTGCCGTCATACACAGTTGTTTTCATGCACAGTCGTTGTCCTGCACACTTGTTGCAATGCACAGTCGCTGTCATGCACAGTTGTTGTCATGCACATTCGCTGTCATGCACGGGTGCTGTCATGCATAGTCGCTCTCATTCACAGTCGCTGTAATGCACAGTTGCCGTCATGCACAGTTATTGTCAAGCCAAGTCACTGTCTTGCACAGTTGTTGTCATGTACAGTTGCTGTCATGCGCAATTTTTGTCATGCACAGTTGTTGTCAAATACAGTTGTTGTCATGCGCTGTTGCTGTCATGCACAGTTGCAGTCACGTACACTCGCTGCCTTGCACAGTTGTTGTCATGCACAATCGCTGTCATGCACAGTTTTTGTCATGCACAGTTGTTGTCACGCACATTTGCTGTCATGCACAGTTGCTGTCATGCACAGTTGTTGTCATGCATAGTCATTGTGAAGCATAGTTGCTGTCATGCACAATCGATGTCTTGCACAGTTGTTGTCAGGCATGGCCGCTATCATGCACAGTTGTTGTCATGCATGGCCGCTATCATGCACTGTTGTTGTCATGCCCAGTCGCTGTCCTGCACACTTATTGCAATGCGCAGTCGCTGTCATGCACAGTTGCTGTCATGCACAGTTGTTTTCATGCACAGTCGCTGTCTTGCACAGTTGCCATGCACAGTCGCTGTCATGCACAGTTGTTGTCATGCACATTTACTGTCTTTCACAGTTGTTGTCATGCACAGTTGCTGTCTTGCACAACTGTTGTCATGCAAAGTCGCTGTCTTGCACCATTGTTGTCATGCCCTGTCGCTGTCATGCACAGTTGCTGTCATGCTCATTTACTGTCTTTCACAGTTGTTGTCATACACAGTTGCTATCTTGCACAGCCGCTGTCATGCACAGATGTTGTCATGCACAGTCGCTGTCCTGCACACTTATTGCAATGCGCAGTCGCTGTCATGCACAGTTGCTGTCATGCAAAGTTGTTTTCATGCACAGTCGCTGTCTTGCACAGTTGTCATGCACAGTCGGTGTCATGCACAGTTGTTGTCATGCACATTTACTGTCTTTCACAGTTGTTGTCATGCACAGTTGCTGTCTTGCACAACTGTTGTCATGCAAAGTCGCTGTCTTGCACCGTTGTTGTCATGCACAGTTGCTGTCATGCTCATTTACTGTCTTTCACAGTTGTTGTCATGCACAGTTGCTGTCTTGCACAGCCGCTGTCATGCACAGTTGCTGTCATGCACAGTTTCTGTCTTGTACAGTTGTTATGCACAGTTGCTTCATGCACAGTTGCTGTCATGCACAGTTTCTGTCTTGCACAGTTGTTGTCATGCACAGTTGCTGACATTCATAGTCACTGTCATGCACATTTGCTGTCTTGCACAGTTGTTGTCTTGCACTGTTGTTTTCAACCACAGTTGCTGTCATGCACAGTTGTTGTCATGCACAGTCAATGTGAAGCATAGTTGCTGTCATGCACAATCGATGTCTTGCACAGTTGTAGTCATGCATGGCCGCTATCATGCACAGTTGTTGTCATGCCCAGTCGCTGTCCTGCACACTTGTTGCAATGCGCAGTCACTGTCATGCACAGTTCTTGTCATAGACATTCGCTGTCATGCACAGTTGTTGTCATGCACAGTCGCTCTCATTCACAGTTGCTGTCATGCACAGTTGCTGTCAAGCACAGTTATTGTCAAGCCAAGTCGCTGTCTTGCACAATTGTTGTCATGCAAAGTCGCTGTCTTGCACAGTTGTTGTCATGCACAGTTGTTGTCACACACAGTTGTCCAGCGCTGTTGCTGTCGTGCACAGTTGTTGTCATGCACAGTTGCTGTCTTGCACAGTTGCTGTCTTGCACTGTTGTTTTCAACCACAGTTGCTGTCATGCACAGTTGTTGTCATGCACAGTGGCTGTCAGGCATAGTTGCTGTCATGCACAATCGATGTCTTACACAGTTGTTGTCACGCATGGCCGCTATCATGC
>NW_025206264.1:0-11387 GCF_004010195.1 Chiloscyllium plagiosum | reverse complement strand
CATCTGCAGACCTCACTTTCTCCCCTCAAAAATGATATCATGGTATGGTGTAGGATCAGAATTTCAGAAGGTCTTCTCTCATCCCCGAGAATGATGTAACACCACCACTTTGGTGAATTTGATTAGACTGCTAGATCCTACTCATTGTGATTAAAACATGATCTTCTCCCTTACTGCCCAAACTTCCAAGATCTCACATTGTCTCGAGCTATGTTGAATGATGAGCTTGCTACCTTTGTACTGCTTAATTTGTGCACTTAGCAAGATCACCGTTAATAAACGATCTGAAACTGTACAGCACCAAGGCAGAATTGCTGACTAGAAAAACCTGTTCTAAGTAACAGCATAATTAACAAACCCTGTGTGCCTCTCCAATAGAAAGCTTATTTGTCCCTGACACAGACTGAAAGAAACTCACATTTTAAGGTAAATTCTAGTTAAATGCTAAAAGATTAGCTTTTAAAAGGGTGTAAACACTTAAAATTAACCCTCAAAATACTGATGTTCACCAGATTGCCAAGACCATACCTTGCCCTGAGCTGCACTCTACGATAATATTCATGCTTGCTTTATCCTTTGTGACTTCCTTTTGTTTTTGACAGAGAGGCTCCGAACACCCCAGATCATTCAGCATCCAACCTACATAAGGAATTATGTTCAGCTGAATTGCCTTGTAAGAGATACAAAAGTGAGTAGCTACGACTGGCAAAAGGATAACCGAGTTCTTAACAATAGCCGTACCACGTTCGAATTTGATAACAGCACTCTGCTCATTCGAGACATGGATGTCTCAGACTGTGGTGTGTATACCTGCATTGTGAAAAACGAGGTCAGCAGTAGCAGCAACTCACACTTCCTCAGATCTGATGGTAGGACCCCATTGTTTGGCAGCATTTGTATTCATTTGTTGATGAGATGTGGCTGCTGATGCTGGCTAGGCCAACATTTACTGCCCATCCCTAATTGATCAGAGGTCAGCTAAGAGTCAACCACATTGCTGTTGCATTGGAATCCCACGTAAAGCCGACCAGATAGATTTCCTTCCCTAAAGGCATTAATGATCTTGGTACGTTTTACAAAACAATTGACAATAGTGTACAGTCACCATGAGGCCAGCTTTCTATTGCAAATGTTTATTTTATTCAGTCTCTTTCACAAAACCAACGCAATCTGGTTACCCAGAAATAAACTTTTGTTATTCTTGCACTGAGACACCCAGATTCCTTTGCAATCTCTCTACTGGTTACTTTCACTATCTGACGAGTGTGAGGCCAAACAGTGATATTCTCACATTACTTTGTAGTTTCACACTCTGATATTGTGTGGGGTTTAATATTCTCACTCTGCTGTTGGATATTTTTTCTCTTCCTGGTGAAAGTTACCTTCATTTGGTGAAATTCCTTTCCTTTTTATGAAGTTTGAGGTGAAATGTACTCTTGGTTCAGCGCTGATGGAAGGCCAAATTGTGTCTGAAGGGGAAATGGGAACACTTCAGGCAACACAGAGAAGTTCAGTAGGTGTTCTCGGAGTATTGCCATGGTATTACAGTTGGTGATGTCATATTGAAGTGTGAATACTTAGCCCCATTGACACCAAATTCATCCCTGTCCTACATATCTTTCCAAACTCACAGCAATGCAGTAGACTCTTCACTGCCCTCAGGTTAAAATAACAGATGGAACATCCACAATAGTTCGATCCACACCATTAAAATTTCTACTTGCACTCTCTTATGCATGTCCAATTCTCTGTAATCAATTCATGTTATTTTCACATTTCAGAGATTCTCTTCATTGTTATCTCTATCTTTTTGTTATCTACCATGGCATTCGTTAGCAGTTTGACCTCCTTATGTGCGGAAGCTGTCATATACAAAGCCTTAAACAGACCCCAAGGTATTCATTTATAATGTAAAAAGCATTTGATTATTTCCACATCTAAACATTAGTTGCTGATATTTATTTCGCACACTTTGGGTTTGCATTCACAGGTCCAGACCAGAAGAGAGAACTTACAATCATTTTTCTGATCTTTGAACTTGTATCCTTCACTTGCCTGTTGACTGCAAGTCTTCTGGCTGTATTTGAGTCGGGTAAGTGGCCTGTTTAACTGATGTCTAAATACACACTGGCTACAATCAGCTCCAGCCTGTGGCTCCTGCTATCAATTTGATGGTACCTCATTCAAGCTTCATAGGTAGATCATGAAAGTACGTTTCAGACTGTGGGGGTGAAGGATATTGTGTTTCTTAGAGATGGACATAGTGCATTTCCTGTTGATAGCACAGGAGGAACATGTGGACCGAAGTCCATGTTGGTCATTGCCTGTTACATTTAGATCAATACATTTTGAATATGTTGTATTTGTCTTTCTTGTTAATCTTAAAATTGTCTTCCACTGTTGCCCTGATGCACATGTGTATTCCCATCTGCTGCTGATATTGTGCAACCTAGAGACATTCCTGGCTGTTTTATCATTGCAAAAGGTTACCCCACAAAAGGAGGCCATCTAGCCCATCAGTTTTATACAAGCTCTCTGCACATCCTATTCTCTGCCTTCTTCCTGTAGCCTGACAAATTACAACACAGGGATAGCAAGCTAAACTAGGTCAGCCTTTCTATCAGTGAATTTGCAACATGATGGCCATCTTAGAACATTCAATGACCCTCAAACTTGATCAATTTTTCCTGATAAAACTTTACAAATAGTAGATTTTAGACACCAAGTTTACAACTTAAATAAAAATAACAAATTATTATTAAGAATGCAACTTCAGAAGCATACAAACGACAATGCAATTTAATTGATAACTACAATCTAAGCCCAATCTGCTTTGAATATAAACTCTTGTTTGAAATAACTTCACAGAGGCTGGTATCTGTTGGCAGGTCATCCTTTATTTACACACTAACAGCCTTAGACTTTAGTACTGCCTTATTCAGGGTCAGCTACCAGAGTGTCAACATCTCTGACACTTACCTATTTTGTATGTCAGCCAGGGCTCCCTGATTGGACGAGTGTTAGAGCTCCAAATCAAGAATCTCCGATTCTGTGACACCCAGCTGGTTGCCCTGGTTACAGTTCCTACATCCCTCCCCCTCTGTGCCCAAGGACATCAGCTGCTCCTTTACCTTGGAGAGTCTTCTTGTGTATTTCAGCACTGAGCCAGGTTCCTCTGACCTAGGTGGCGTGTAATGTATGGAAGCTTGCCTCTTGTGCCAGGAGCACCTTGGTAGAATTTCATTCTCTTCTTCTGGTGCTAAAGGTGTCAAGATGGGTACATCCATCATGTCCGTTTCTGATTCTGAGGCCTCATCAAAGCTTGACGGAAAGGAATTTAATTAATTAACTCTGGCAGCCTTTCCGACTGTTCTGAGGGCAGGCTTGTTCTGTTCCCGCACCATTTCGAAGTTTGCAGATTTTATAGGCCCAGGGGCTAGTTCAGGACCGTCTCATCTACCTGGACTTTATATGTCACTGGTCCTGACCTCGCGTTGATCTTGCCTCTTCCCCATGCGTGGCTATTTCCATGATTCTTACATTAAACTTTGTCCCCTGTATCCGAAGTGTCTCTTTCACTTGGTAGACTCTTGTGTTCAGCATCAGCATTCCCAATGCCATTTCAGCCCCCATCCCCAAGTCTGGAAAGGTCAGACTTAACCTGGTATGGAATCTTCTAACCATTAGCAACGTTGCTGGTGCTATCTCTGAGGTTGTACGTGGGGTGATCTGAAAATCAAATGAGAATTGTGATAGCTTGGTATCTAGCGAGGCTGTTGGCTCTTTTAAGACAGCCTTCAGAGTTTGGACTGCGCTTTCTGCCAGGCCTTTCAATGGTGGATGGTATGGCGCTGCTCCATATTTCAGTCCCGTTTGACTTTTAGGAAATGAGCAAATTCCCTGCTGCCTTGAGTCCGCATACCTGCAGCAACTACAATGGCTTCCCAGCCCAGATCTTGAAGAAAATGTTAACTGTTTGCCTGAGGCTTGCTTTGTTTCGGGGTTTTGTTGTCTGCCTGATTAGGACTGAGTGAGGCTGTGCAATTGCCTACATCCAAGTAATGTTCCCCAAACTCTATCGGACTGGTGAGGGTGTCCATTTCCATTGGAATACCCTGCAACTGATATGCTCCACTTGCTGCATTCTCCAACGATAAAGCCAATTATAGCGCCTGTTTGAAGTTCAGTTGGGCTTCAGCTAGTTGGTGTTGTTGCATAGTTACATCACTCATGCCACAATAGCAGACAGTCTCTAAGCATCTCATTAAGGATTAATGTAAAGTCACAGCGGCCAGTCATCTTAACCTAATCCTAAATCCCAAAATAGATTCTCCTGATTTATGAATTGGAGGAGGCTTGTGGTAGTAATATTCCTTAATTATGTCTGCTGGTTCTTGAAAGGTTTTAATATTTGGTGCCTGAGGGGATGTTGGGCTCCTAATAACAGAAAAAGCTGCAGGTCCGCAGGCTGTCAGGAGAATTACCCATTGCTTTTCATCCACCACAATGTCATTAGCCAGGAAACCTAATGCATCCTTTCCACATGCTGGGGCCAGCACTCGACGTCAGAGTTGAACGGGTCAAGCTTCCAAACAAAGGCATGACGTAAAAATGACTGTTGCGAGCAAGTTTCTCCAGGATCATCCTTTACTCCCATTGCCACTGAAATAACTTCACAGAAGGCAGTGTCTGTCACCAAGGCACCCTTTATTTACACAAGAAAAGTCCTTGACTTTAGTATTGCGTCATTCAGAGTCAGCCCCCACAATGTCAGTATGTCTGACACTCACCGTTTTTATATGTCGACCAGGGCTCCCTGGTTGGGTCGGGTTAACAGCCTCAATCAGAGAGCTCACCAGCTAACTAACCTCATTACAATCACTACCACCAGAAAGACAGACACGGTTAAAGGATAAATTAAAACAGAAATCAAGGAATGATAGTTTGCCAGTTCGATTGCTGTTTCATCTATGAAAACTAGGCTTCATGAACTCTTTAGATGATGGATTGTAATACAGCATTTAGCAGCTATGCTTCAATTCCAAAATCACTGGTCAATGCCAACATCTCCCACAGACTCTCTGGATACTTCTCAGTTCTTTCTTACAGATTGGCATTCTTTTCTCAAAACTTGCAATAAGTCAATAACTAGAGAAAGCAATGATGTGTTGGACAATGTCAAAAATGACATGGCACCAGTTCGAATCCAACAGGTTTATTTGAAACTGTAAGTTTTCTGAGCCCTCACTCCTTCCTCAGAGTGGATGCTCTAAAAGCTTATGGTTCGAAATAAACTTGTTGGAATATAACCCAGCGTCATGTGATAGGAACTTAGAGAAAGCAAAACCAGTTTAAAATAAAATCTCCCAGTCTGACAGAGTCTGTCAAAAAATAGGCTCTTGCCGAAAACATAGTCAGAGCCAGTTCAGCATTCACGGTGGTTAGCAACAGCCCTCCCTGGATTGATCAATTCAAAATCCAACCAGTTGCCATTCCTTGAGTATTTCAAAACCTTGGTGGCAAAGCATTTACAATGTTCTTAGAGCGTTAATTAACCTGCCGTATCTTCCAGCATAGTTCCCAACAGCAAACATCAGTCTTCTGTTCTCTCCTCTCTTAAAAACAAGCTTCTGTTCAAAATTCAATTCTTAGCTGCATCTCACAGTTCCAAACCAAAAATGATAAAAACAAAAAAAAAATCTGATGGTCTTAACATGATCCGATTCTTTAGAAAAACCATGATTAAACCTGTTTCTACTGCACTCTGTAGTTCCAGATTTGAATCACTCACTGTGTGGAAACCTTTCTTCCAGAGCACCCGGAAGACACCCATACAAACACAGGGAGAATGTCCAAACTCCACACAGGCTGTGGCCCAAGGGTGGAATCGAACACAAGTCCCTGGTGCTGTGAGGCAGCAGTGAATCCCTGTAACATTCAAGCCACTCACAGGCCAGTGTGTACCATCTACAAGATGCACTGCAGAAATTCACTGAAGATCCTGAGACAGCACCTTCTAATCCTTTGAGCCCTTCCATTTAGGACAAGGATAGCGGATATATGGGAACGCCACCCCCTGCAAGTTCCCTTCCAGTCCACTCACTATCCTGACTTGGAAATATATCGCCATTCCTTCAGTGTCACTGGATCAAAATCCTGGAATTCCCTCCCTCAGGGACATTGTGGGTGTACCTACATTGACTGCAGCAGTTCAAGAAGGCAGCTCACCCCCACCATCTCAAGGGGCAAGTAAGGATGGGAAATAAATGCTGGGCCCAGCCAGCGTCACCCACATCCCACTAATGAATAAAACAATTCTGCTTCTCTTTGACAATGTGTTGAATGTTTAATTCAAAGATGCACAGAGCAATGTTCCTGAAGAGAATGGATGTTTATGAGGGTGCAGAACTGGATCTGTCTGACCACACTCTTATTTCACCAAGACCTCTATTCTGTTCCTTTCACAGGCTTCTCCATATTGTACAGATGTATCGCGGGGTTCGGGTGTTTGATGTGTGTAGCAGCGATCATCTATGTTTCCATCCTCTTTCTTGGTCTGAACACAAACCGCACTCCGTTGTTCTTAACCATTAATGGTAAGCTGGAAGTCTAGTACTTCTGTTTGGGGATTTTTAAAATTTTCTCATGGGACATGGGGATTTAAAAAATTTTCTCGTGGGACATGGATATCACTGGCTGGGCCCAGCATTAATGGCCATTCCTACTTGTCCCTTGAGAATGTGGGGGTGAGCTGCATTTACTGCCCCTGTCCCTAGTTGCCCCCCTTGAGAAGGTGAGGGTGAGCTGCATTTACTGCCCCTGTCCCTAGTTGCCCCCCTTGAGAAGGTGGGGGTGAGCTGCATTTACTGCCCCTGTCCCTAGTTACCCCCCTTGAGAAGGTGGGAGTGAGCTGCATTTACTGCCCCCTGTCCCTAGTTGCCCCCCTTGAGAAGGTGGGGGTGAGCTGCATTTACTGCCCCTGTCCCTAGTTGCCCCCTTGAGAAGGTGGGGTTGAGCTGCATTTACTGCCCCTGTCCCTAGTTGCCCCCCTTGAGAAGGTGGGGGTGAGCTGCATTTACTGCCCCTGTCCCTAGTTGCCCCCCTTGAGAAGGTGGGGGTGAGCTGCATTTACTGCCCCTGTCCCTAGTTGCCCCCCTTGAGAAGGTGGGGGTGAGCTGCATTTACTGCCCCTGTCCCTAGTTGCCCCCCTTGAGAAGGTGGGGGTGAGCTGCATTTACTGCCCCTGTCCCTAGTTGCCCCCCTTGAGAAGGTGGGGGTGAGCTGCATTTGAGAGGAGAGGAGAGGTGAGGGGGAGGCAGCTGTTTCTAACCAGGCGTGATGTGTCAGTTTGTAAACAAAGTCAGATGGTGCACACCACCAGGTTATAGTCCAACAGGTTTATTTGGAATCCCCAGCTTTCGGAGCACTGCTCCTTCGTCAGGTGAATAGACAGAAGGTTAAAGCAGCTTAAGCTGCCAACATGTCAGAGCTGCCTCCTCTGCAGTGGGAATGACCGAATGAGCATCTTCAGTCCTCGGCTTTTCCCTAGTCGTCCGTGTTCTCTTCTACTGTGAGGGGAGAAGGAAGAGACCCATGAGTGTGAGAAATGGAATAGTTTGGGAGTGCCTTTGGGGGATGGGGGTGATGTTGCATTCAGGTGACGATGAGTGGTGGTGATGGCTGGTGAGATGAGGAGCAAGGAATGGGATGGATGCAATTACAAGGCCTGAGGATCAAACTTGGGAAGAAGCCACACATGGGAATTTTGTGAAATGTGCCATGGCACTCGGCTTTCCTTCCCGGATAGGTAGTTGGAACTCTTGCAGTTTTGTGCTCCTGCTTATTGGGGACACAACTTGGAACCAGGTGGACATGATGTCAGAGGCAGCCTTCCTCTCTGAGTCTGTAGGAGACAGAACCTCCCAGTAACGTGTCGAGAAGATTGCAGGACAGAGACTACTTCATGTGTATACATTCATGTCAGGTGTATTTAAAGATCAGGAATGTATTATAATTAATCTTTTCCACGCAGAGCAGGCTAATTTTAATTACTTTCTCTCCTGACAGTTCACTTTTTGATCCTGTTTGTTTGTGAAATTCTTTCGGTGGTAATTTCAATTGCCTTACTTTATCGATCAAAACAAATTGGTGAGTAGCTGAGATATTCGAACCAAATAAAACCTTGTCAAACATTAGACTCCTTACTATTTCCATTTGGACTGGAGGGAAACCTGAACGTTCCCCACATGAACACAGAAAAAGTCTTCGCCTCCTGAAATATCAGTTTTTATTACATCAGGGATGGTTGTGTGGAATGGATTCCCATCAGGAACTTTGTGCAAGATTTCTGCTTTGCACTACTTTCCCATTTAGGGTTTGTTTATTATTGATACCTCTACTGTTACAGCTCAATGGGGTCACACATTCGACATCAAGCCCTGCTAGTCCTGGAGTTGGTCAGAAAGGGTAAAGATCTTAAAAAATAGGAGAACTTCCCAATGTACCTGTTGTTTAGACCAAAGTTGACTGTACTTAACAAGAATTACTATTTGTTACAAATAAACAGATTCCAACTACAATTCCGATTATAAACTGTCAACACAACAGGTTAAAACTCTAACCTCTTTATCAAGTTCATTCTCGACTTACACTTAGATAGACACAAAATATTTTAAAAACATGGATGATATGGGTGGAGGGAGAGACGGGGGAGCAGGTCAACGACCCCTGTCCTCAAGGTTTGCTGAACTGATCCTGTAGCTGATCAGACACTGCTCCTTGGTTTTCCTTTTCAAATACTTTTACTTTGTTGAAGAAAGCATTTCGTGACTGGTTCATATTGTGTAAAGGTCTCTAACTTGTTAATTAAAAGTCACAGCTCATGGCAACAAATACGAAAATAAAATGGCTCCCTTCAGGGTAGGGATGGCTTTTACTCCAGACCTCCCCTTCACCCTCTAGCGTTCACACCCACAAGCTGTTCAGCTCCCTGGGAGGAAATTGCATCATTGTTGGCAAGCAGCAACTGGTCAACAACATCAACAACTCGTCACATGTCCACAGGCTAAGTCAGCTGCAGCTCCATTTGTATCAGCATCCAGGATCCAGCTCAGCTCTCACTCAAGGGGCTTTCAACTGCTTCACCAAGCAACTGTGTTAACCATGGTAAAAACCAGGACTGCAGATGCTGGAAACCAGAGTCTACATCAGAGTGCTGCTGGAAAAGCACAGCAGGTCAGGCAGCATCCGAGGAGCAGGAACATTGATGTTTCGGGCAAAAGCCCTTCATCAGGAATAGAGGCAGGGTGCCTGCAGAGTGGAGAGATAAATGGAGAGAGATGATATTCTCCAGCTGTGTAAACAATGCTCAAAAGGATGGTCCGGTTACTTGTTTTTAAAAATGCAGCAATCCTTGATTTTCAAAATTGTTATTTTCCCGTTTCACTCCACAATCAAAAGTACAGAAAAACAAAAAAGATAGACTTTACACTATCATCTGCAGATTGTCATATTGTCCATTTGGTTTATGTTTAATATTCATGTCTCTGTTGTACATTAAGTCCCCGTGTCAACTAGATTTGATATTTATCATTACACACAGATGAACTGATACTTATATCTTTATATGCTGCATGTGTACAGACTCTTTAAACATAGATTTTGATATAAAATCATAGAACCCCTACAGTGTGGAAACAGGCCATTTGGCCTAACAAACCCACACCAACTCATTCACCTATCCTATTGCACTAAATTTCCCCTAACACATCTAACCTGAAAATCCCTGAACACTATGGGCAATTTAGCATGGTCAATTCACCTAACCCGCACGTCTTTGGTCTGTGGGAGGAAACCCAACAGACACAGGGAGAACGTGCAAACTCCACGAGGACAAGTTGCCCAAGACTAGTATCGAACCCGGGTCCCTGGCGCTGTGAGGCAGCAGTGCTAACCACTGAGCCACCCTAAATTATTTGTTCTGATTTATATGTGACATTAACTCTCACAATGTGCTGATAAGGACCAACTATCTGGAGTTCAGGAAGAAATGATATTTTATATAATGTTATCTTTCTCTCTCGGTGTTCCTGCTATCATTTTTATTCTGTTTGTTCCCAGCTACAAAGTGTGAATATCAGCACAAACGTTTAATTATAAGGAGCTTACTAGTTGTGCTGATCTACGTATTTCCTGTGTTTGTATTTATTCTCTTCTACATCATGCACTGTAAGTAAAACATTGTAGTGAAGCTCATGAATTGGAAATTGGGAATTTATTATTCTGGCTGCATTCGTTGTTAAAATTCTGACTTGTGCATAGCCTTTATTGCAAGAAGTTAAACTGCTCAGATGGGAAGCTCAGTCTTGGAGTATATTTAAGATAAAGATCGATAGATTTCTAATTATCAGTGGCACACAGGGTGGATAAAAGGCACTGATCAACCATTTTCATATTGCAATGTGAGGCTTGACTGGTTGAATTGCCTCTTCCTAATCCTGTTCTGAACATATCAATAATTAGACACAATCACGAATACCAATGTTGCTCAATTCATCAAGTCAACCCCATTGCTCAATATGTGCTAACAACCTGCGTGTTAAGCCTTTATCTGTTTTTGATGTGATGGTTGCAACTTTTCTGTGATCATACTGAAAGAGTTGAAAACCAATTTGGTTATTAAAAGTGCATGGAAGAATACTAGACTCTTAAAATTAAATCCATCTCTATCTCTGCAGTTCTAGAAGTGGAAATGTATCGGCAAATGAAAGCATTCAAACGAATAAATCGACATCGTATCAGGTCAAAGTAGCATTGTAGATCCTACAAGGTATAGTTGACGAGAAAAGAATAAAACAATCTGATGTACTACAATTCACAGAGGTAAATTGTATTGTGCAGTACCGTAAGGTAATGATGGAAACATATATAATTACAAAAGGCATGGGGAGGATGGATTGTCAGAGCCTCTATCTCAGGATGGAAATGTCAAATAGTAGCCAGTAGAGATTTAAAATGAGAGGGGAATGTTTAAAGGGGATGTACAAGGAAAGGTTGTTCACACACAGGGTGGTAGGTACGTGGGGCCCACATCCAGGGAGGCGCTGGGACAACCAGATACGTCAGCAATGTTCAACAGGCATTTAGACAAACACATGCATGGTCAGGAAATACACAGATATGGACCACAAGTGGGCAGATGGAGTTCATTTTAAAATGGCACCAGGGCCAATACAGATTTTGTGGGCCAAAGGGCCTGTTTCTTAAATGTACTGTTCTAACTTCGACATTGTAATGTTACAGGCAATGTATCCAACCATACAGAGAACCACAGGGTAATGTTACACACACACACACATACACACACACACACAGAGTGAAACACGGTA
>NW_025206263.1:9047-11385 GCF_004010195.1 Chiloscyllium plagiosum | reverse complement strand
ATTTTATAAAGCCCCAGAAAGATGAAAATGCAGGAGCAAATATATAACTAATTCACTGAGGTGTGTAAAAACCAAGTCACTGAGGTGTGAAGGAAAGCAAGTTCGAAGATGTTACAGAGATAGCAAAGAAAGTCTGCAGATGTTAAAGAGACAGGAAAACACGACCAGAGATGTGACAGAGATAGGAAAGCAAGGCAGGAAATGTTACAGAGATAAGAAAGCAAAGCTGGAGATGTTACGGAGAGAGAAGAAAACAAGGCTGGATATGTTACAGCGATGGGAAAGCAAGGCTGGAGATGTTATAGAGATAGGAAAGCAAGGCTGTACATGTTATAGAGAGAGGAAAGCAAGGCTGGAGATGTTACAGAGATAGGAAAGCAAGGCTGGAGATGTTACAGAGAGAGGATTGAAAGGATGGAAATGTTACAGAGAGAAACGAAAGCAAGGCTGGAAATGTTACAGAGATAGGAAAACAAGACTGGAGGTATTACAGAAATAGTGTGGCCTGTGCATGCTAGAATAGGTTAGTGAGATATCTTTGAACTCAGTCACAGGAGATGGGGAATGGTGAACCAGCCGGAGTTTAGAGAGATAGGGACTGGTGAAGGGGCTGGCGGAGATTACGGTGATAAATGGGGCTGTAGCATGATATAAAGGTTGTAGTGATACGAAGGGTTATTGAGATACAAATGCATGTAGCGGTTGGATGAGATGGTAGGGAAAGATACAGAGATACAGGTAGATAGTTTAAAAATAGAATTGTGCAATGTCTTAATAGAGAAAATATTGTAGAAATCTGTGGAATAGACAAGGCATTTGGAGGAACTGAAGGAGTGAGACCTTGGACTGTCCAATCACAAGAGTTATAGAGTGAGTGTCATACTGCACAGAAGAGGCCCTTCGATTGATAGTAATAAAAATGGAAAAGCCCTGCAGACAGTGGACACTGGAAATCCCTCCTTCCTCACGTCTGGCGGCTAGGGCGAAATGTGGGAGAGGCGTTCTACAGACTCCTCAAGCAACAATGTGACATAACGAAGCCTCAAGTGTCAGACCAAACACAGACACGGAAACCTTCTGCTGACTCCCTTCCCTCAGCTGATGGATCAATGTCCCTCTACATTGAACACTTGGAGGACGCACTGACACTGGGTCTGCGGCGGTTCGGGAGGGAACGACTGGCTGGCAGCGGCATACTTGACCTCATCTTCACCACGGCTGCAGAGGCGTTGATCGATGACCAAATTGGAAACAATCACTATCGCACACAGTATTTCTGGAGACAAAGACCCATTGTGAATAGTGTGAGTGTGTACACGCGTGAGCGCACATGTGAGAGATACTATCACCATGCTGAACGGGACAGATTTCGATGAGATCTAGAACTCAGCACTGGCCTGTGAGAGGTGGTTTGGGTCATAAACAACAGCAGCAGAATCGTACTCCAGCACAATTTTAACTGTCACTGCCTGGCATATGCTCCACTTTACCCTGACCATCAGGCAAGGGGATAAACCCTTGTTCAATGGAGAATATAGGAGGGCTGGCCAAGAGCAGCACCAGGTATATCTCAAAATGAGGTAACGTTACCAAACACGACAACTTACTCACCAAATAGCATAAACAGCTAGTGACAGACAGCTCTAACCAACAAATCTGAACTAACCTCCGCAATCCTGTCACATGCAGCCAGGTTGAATGGTGGTGCCAATCAAACAACTCACTGGAGGAGGAGGATCCCCACATATCACCTTCCTCAATGATGGAAGAGCCCAACACAACAATAGAAAAGCTAAGGCTGAAACGACCACAACAATGTTGAGACAGAAGTATCGATAGGATGATCTATTTTAGTCTCCTCCAGATTGCAGTCTTCAGCTAATTTGATTCACTGTGTGTGGTAATTCCAAACGACTGGAGGGATGGGGAATGCAAAGGCTGTGGGTCCTGATAACATTCCATTCAAGCTGTTCCTGCGGGATACAGCACTGACACCGACCTGTCAAGATGGGAAACTATCCAGGTGTGTCCTGTACACACACAGACAAAACATCAGACAATCAATGCTTTCATTTCTATCATTAATAAAGGGATGGAAGAGGTCACCTACAGTGGGATCGAGCAGCACTTCCTCAGCAGCAACGTGTTCACTGAAGCTCAGTTTGGGTTCTCATCCCTTGGGCTCATTGAAGCCTTGGTTTAACGATGTCCAACAAGAGACCACGCAGCTGAATTCTAGAGGTGAGGCAACAGTGACTGCACTTAACATCATCATAACTGCATTTAACCAAGTGCGTATCCCAGGATTAACGGCAAAACTGGAGCAAATAGGAATCGT
>NW_025206263.1:3131-7133 GCF_004010195.1 Chiloscyllium plagiosum | reverse complement strand
TTTGGGTTTTGTGAGCTCAGGCTAGTTGGTCCAGGCAGTACCTTGCTTGTTGTGAACAGCTGAAGGGATATGCTGTTTGAAACAATCTGTCAGTCTCTCAGAGGCATGGCCTAAACACCGAGCATCACACAGACACTGGCAATCTCATCCCACAATACTGAGCTCCGAGATAGACAGAAGCAACTGAAAACGTACTCATATCTGACTGGAACATGTTTAAACACACAGTGACATTGTTGCCACAAAAATGATTATGAGTGAATATTAGCAGGGAGGAAGTGAGGACTGCAGATGCTGGAGATCAGAGTCTAAAGTGTGGTTCTGCAAAAGAACACTCAGACGTTCAGGCAGCATCTAAGGAGCAGGAGAATCGACTATTAGTTAACAATATTAATACAAGGGAAAATAATTGCATATTTTCAAAGTCCTTGTACTTAATAATAATTTCGTCTTGGGTGTGGAAATGAGACTCATCATTTCAATGCTCCTTCCTGTGAGTTTTCATCATATTGTTGTTATAACAGTGTACTGAATAAATGGGTGGAGTTTGTCCTAATTGGACAATCTAAAGGTTGGTATTATGAAAGGATATCGGACCTTCAGTAAAGAGACTTTATGTAACGGCTGTTAACGGTTAGGACAATGCTGCAAACATTTACACAGAGATTTCCAGCTCAAGTCACACACAAGGTTGTTGGGCTGGGATCACGCTTGCCATCAATGGAGCTGCACAATTCCGTTTGGATACTGACATTGTGGAGCTAACATACACTGGATATGGTTTATGAGGGATTCAATGTAAGATACCATGTGCTGCAGGAGTCCATCACCTTTATAACACCTTCATTCAGGATCGGGTCCAAGGTTCAGAATTACAGAGTTTAGGTGGCACACAAGAGACATGATTGCAGGACATGGTTGCTAATAGGTCGTTGTTATAAATATTGAGCTGTGTCTGGACCAGCGCCATGTGCTAGCCCATTGATCAGTCTGCCCCACACACATCTCCCTGTTGTTCAGATATGTCTTTAACCAGTCTATTGTGAGCGATTGTGAGAGTAACTGCCCAGCTCCAGTTTGGAAGCTCTCTAGAAAGATATTGGAGATGGCCAGTGGTTTGGAGGTCATGGTGAGGGCCAGTAACACTGTGTCTGAATTCAGGCTTTTCCTCAAAGTCATTTTCAACAGCTTTGCTGCCTGCAAGATGGTGAAATTGGCTGTTTACTACAGTCACTGAACTGTAATAGTTAGCTGTGCACTCTGATAATTCAATTATTGTTCACTTCAATTGTTTTCAACTAAAAAACAAGGATGTTCGGTGTATTTTAAAATATGTAAGAAATAAAGTGAGATTAACTCTTCATTATACAACATGTAAAATTTACCTGTTGCATATTTTCCACAGACTAATCAAGCAATAATCAGATATTGTCTGGAAAGCAAGATTATGTGAACAGGACTATGTCCCAGGGAACATCAACATCCTCTCCGGTAGGTTCGGTCCCACTGACAGGCCACAGCCAGGTAGAGGGGGACAGCTCCTTGGTATATAGTCAATATAGGGTGGCATGGCGGCTCAGTGCTTCGCACAGCTGCCTTATAGCACCAGGGTCCCAGGTTTGATTGCAGCTTCGGGCAACTGCCTGTGTGGAGTTTGCGCATTCTCTCTGTGTTTCCTCCCACAGTCCAAAGATGTGCAGCTCAGATGAATTGGCCATGGTAAACTGCCATAGTGTTCAGTGCATTAGTCAGAGAGGTGTGTGTTGCTCTTTGGAGGGTTGGTGTGGACTGGTTGGGCCGAAGGTCCTGTTCCCATCTTGTATGGAATTTAATCTAATGATAGTGCTCAGCATTGATGCTGGATCCTGTGGCTGCTAGACTCCTCTGTGGCAGGTTATGGAGGAATCACTAAAAGGGAAACATGTAATTGACCACATCGTCACTGATCTGCCTGCTGCAGATACACGTCTCCATTTCAAATATCAGTAAGAATGGTCACTGCACAATGGGGAGCAATGGCTAACTTCACATTTTGCAGACCCTCCTTACCATGATATGTCGCCCCTTGTGTACTGAATGGGACAGAATTTACATAGATTGAATAACCAATGACGATGCAGCCATGAAGTGCAGAGGGCAATTGGCAGCAGCAGAATCATATTCTGTACAGCTCATACAGTCTGTAACCTAACAGCCAGACAGACCTCCCACTGTACAGTAGCGATCACGGCCCGACATACCTCCCACTGTACAGTAACCATCACGGCCCGAACATCCCTCCCACTGTACAGTAACCATCACGGTCCGACATACCTCCCATTGTATAGTAACCATAACGGACGGACATACATCCCACTGTACAGTAACCATCACGGCCCGATATACCTCCCACTGTACAGTGACCATCACAGCCCGGCTAACCTCCCACTCTACGGAAGCCATCAAGAGCGGCACGGTGGCTCAGTGTTTAGCACCGCTACCTCACAGCGCCAAAGTCCTAGGTCCGATCCTGGCCTTGGGTGACTGTTTATGTGGATTTTGCACATTCCCCACACACCCCATACCCCCGTGTCTGCGTGGGTTTCCTCCCACAGTCCAAAAATGTGCAGGCCAGGTGAATTGACCATTCTAAATTGTCAAGTATTTTAGTCAGAAGGAAACGGGTGTGGGTGGGTTACTCTTCGGTGGGTTGGTGTGGACTAGTTCGGCTGAAGAGCCTGTTTCCACACTGTAAGGAATGTAATCTACTCTCCAAGGTACAAGTCAGGAATATGATGGAATAATCACTTGTCTGAATGATTGCAGCGCCAACAGTACACTCGTACGGACTTACTAGCAACAGACAACACAGTTGCATGTGGAGGATCATGTCTCACAAACTTGATGGATTATTTTGAGGAAGTGACAAAATTAATTAATGAGAGCATGGTGCTAGATGTTGGCCGATTGGACCTTAGTAAGGACTTTGATATCGTTCCTTATGGCAGGCTCATACAGAAGGTGAAGTGAAATGGGATCCGCCGTCAGTTAGTAAGGTGGATAGAGAACTGCTTGGCCACTGAAGACAGAGTAGTGGTAGAACAGTGTTTTTGTGACTGGAGATCTGTAAATTGATTGGCGGAGTTGCAAATTGTGAGGATGATTGCCAGAGAATACAGCAGGATATGGGTCAGCTGCAGACGTGGACGGAGAAAACACAGATGTAACTTTATTTGGACATTTGTGACGTGATGCATTTTGGAAGGTCTAATGCAGGAGAGAAGTATAAAGTGGATGGAAAAACTCCTGATTGCATCAACATCCAAAGGGATCTTTGTGTACAGCTCCACAGTTCCCTGAATGTGGTAACACGGGTGGATCGGGTGATCCAGAAGACTGACGGCAAACTTGCAGACATGGATCGGAGCATGCAGTCTGAAAATTAACAGAACATATTGCAACTGTAGAGAAACTTAGTTCGAGGTACATTTATAATATTGGGTACAGTACTGGTTGCCACATGATGTTGAAGTGTTGGAGAGGGTATGGAAACGTTTTACCAGCATGTTGTCTGGTTTGGAGGGTATTATCCAGAAGGAGAAATTGAACACACGTGGTTTGTTTGCACCTGGACATCATTGGCTATGGGGCTACCTGATAGATATTTACAAAATTATCAGAGGTATAGATGGAAGGACAGTTAGAGGTTTTTTTCCCCCAGCGTAGAAATAACAATTACTCCGGACCGTAGGTTTTAGGTAAAAGGGAGAAAGTTCTGGAGATGTGAGAGGTAAGGTTTTTTTTGCTGTTCCAGACAGAATGTAAAAGTGCCTGGAATGCACTGATAGAGGGGAAGAAGCCAATATAGCAAGGTTTAAGAGGGATCTTGGCACAAGTATGAGTATGTAGGGAATAGAATGTCATAGAAGGTATCGGAGCATAAACTTTTGTTTTTACTTTGGAATGGCATCATGTGTCAGTGCGGGCTTGCTGGGCTGAAGGGCCTGTTCCTGTACTGGACTG
>NW_025206263.1:0-2908 GCF_004010195.1 Chiloscyllium plagiosum | reverse complement strand
CTCAATGCTGCTGCAAGGACACTGTGCTTAGGGACATCTATCCAGCTCATGGATTGGCCTTCTGGGCTGCTCATTCCGTTTTTGTGCACACTCACTTTGAGCGGACGTGAATGCTCACAGAATTGTTGCCTTGTCTTACCCCGCCCTCAAAAGTGTTTCCCCTCAGCTCGAGCTACCAGGCTCACCCGCCTGCTGTATTGCCTTGGCGTTTAGCCAGACACAAACCCAGAAAGCTGAATATCATTGTCCACAGTCAGTCACGGTCACGGTGCCCAGCACAGTGAGTCAGGGGGAGTCTCGGAAACCAGTCCGTAGCTTGGACACGGTCAGTAACGGTGCCCAGCACAGTGAGTCAGGGGGAGTCTCAGATCCCAGTCCCGGAGCTTGGACACATTCAGTCAGGCACTCGTGGTTGTTAGGGTCAGGATCCTTCCCCTGTGAGGTGGTGAGGAGCTGAATGTTGGGCCTTCTCATTCCCTCTTTGCTCTTTCTGCCCTATTGTGCGATAGTTCCTCCTGGAATGAGCGAATTATCAAGAGGTATTAGGGAGATGGAAGTGGTTGGTACAGCTGTTAGTGCTGGGTCAGCTGAGGGACAGGTGGGGAGGTGTCCTGAGTGAATGAGTGGGCAGCACAGACACCAGGCAGAGCTGACGAGCAGGACAGAGAAGAGGTTAGAGAGAAACCGAGAGAAGGTACTGCATTCAGTGAGAGTAGGAGAACATGAGTCTTGGTGGGAGGTGGGTGCAGTAACAGAGAGAGAGAGGGGGGCAAGGTCACAAAGTGTAGATAGTGGCACTTACCCTGGTTACTGACATCCTTTCTACACTGTCGGGCATTCGCCCAGAAGGCTGGCAACTCATTGGCACACGGGTCAATCTCAGACAAGCTAGCAGGTTTGGTGTCATGGCTTCCACTGCCAGTCATAGAGTCGTAGAGATGTTCAGCATGGAAACAGACCCTTCGGTCCAACCCGTCCATGCCGACCAGATATCCCAACCGAATCTAGTCCCATCTGCTAGCACCCGGCCCATATCCCTCCAAACCGTTCATATTCATATACCCATCCATATGCCTCTTTAATGTTGCAATTGTACCAGCCTCCACCACATCCTCTGGCAGCTCATTCTATACACGCACCACCCTCTGTGTGAAAAAGTTGCCCCTTAGGTCTCTTTTATATCTTTCCCTCTACCCTAAACCTATGCCCTCTAGTTCTGGACTCCCCGACTACAGGGAAAAGCCTTTGTCTATTTATCCTGGAGGAAGATAATGTCCCTGTCCTGCACCATGCCATCCACCAGAACTTCAGGGGCTCAGCCACAAAGTGGTGCCCTCAGTTTACTACCTTTCCCAATGCCCCCCCTCCCCCCACCCAGGGCAGTTTCGGATGGTCAATCCAAGATTGTAATGACCTTTTTAAAATGGCATCTGTAGCAGTGAATCTATTGCATTCTGGGATATCTGGATAGTGGGCAGTTTTCATACCTATAACAAAGCGGAAAATACTCATTGGGCTCGTATCAGGTGAAAGAAGGGACATAGAGGCAGGGCAGGTTGTTAATGAAGCAGATTCAGGACGTTGTTATTATGAGAACATTCACTTAGACCTGTGGAGACAAACCCTCTATGAAACTGACAGAAATGAAATTGGCCAAGTTTAAAGATTCAGGCCCTTGTCTTGTGCAATTTTGTCGTGCAAACTATTGGAAGTTATAAACTTAACGAGAGAGATGACCGATAAAGGAGATTCACATCCTTAAAAGAAGCTGGGGAGAAAACTCCCCGGCCATGTTTGCTCATTGTTCATCATTTTCGGTTCCTCACTGAATAGAGGCAAAGTGTCAGAGACCTGCTGATATTGTAGCTTAGTTTAGTGTGAAGCAAGGGGCTGACAGAATACTTACAGATCGGAATTCTGCGCCTCAGGAAGAACGGACGCTTAGAAAATCCCAGAGGAATCCAGGACTGTCAGCTTGAATTTAAGCAGGGAAAAATGTGTGTAATTAATCTGGCTGTTTGATTTTCATGCAGAGATTCGTACAGTTGATGTGACTTACTTGATTTGATGAGCGAACACATTGCAGTCTGCTTAAAAATGGAGCTGAAAATGTGTTGCTGGAAAAGCGCAGCAGGTCAGGCAGCATCCAAGGAACAGGAGAATCGACGTTTCGGGCATAAGCCCTTCTTTATGAAGAAGGGCTTATGCCCGAAACGTCGATTCTCCTGTTCCCTGGATGCTGCCTGACCTGCTGCGCTTTTCCAGCAACACATTTTCAGCTCTGATCTCCAGCATCTGCAGTCCTCACTTTCTCCTGCTTAAAAATGGAAGCGAGGAGGTCCAGTTGAATGTACCAAGCAAACTGGAGATGTGCAAGTCAAGTCATTTAGGGACAACAATCAATAGAAAGAATACACAATAAATGAGCATACTATCAGTGTGGACAGATCCTAGTACAAATACCTCCCTATTTCTCCCTTCTGTTTGCTTTGAAAAGGGACAGTTAGACTGCAAATGTCAGCTCTTTTCTCTCCTTACAGATGCTGCCAGACCTGCAGAGATTTTCCAGCATTTTCTCTTTTGGTTTCAGATTCCAGCATCCGCAGTAATTTGCTTTTACCCTGAAGGTAGCCGGAAACGTCAATAATCTAAATAAGGCAGCAAATGGCACCATTTCCTCTCTCAGTTCAAGTGCAGAATATAAGAGCAAGAAGCTTATACAATAACTGTATAAATAACTAGTTCAGTCACAGCCTGTGTGCTGCATGTAGTTCTGGTCACTATATCACATGGAAGGATGGAATTAGAATGGACAGTGTAGAGGAACAATGTGAGGATTGCAGATGCTGGAAATTATAGTCAAAGAGTGTGGTGTGGGTGCCAGGAGAATTGACGTTTCAAGCATGTT
>NW_025206262.1:1565-11382 GCF_004010195.1 Chiloscyllium plagiosum | reverse complement strand
GGTTATTGGGAGGAGATGGCACTGTGGAATTCAAAACACAAACAGATTGGCCATGATCTTTTTGAATAGAACAGCAGGTCCAAGGGGCTAAACAGACTACTTTGTTCCTAATTCCTATATTTATGTCATATGTTTTACAGTTTATAGGTTTTTAAAAAGTAAGGGGTGGTGGATGGAAGAGGAGTTCAGACCAGATTGGAATGTGGTCCTGGATAATTGCAGAGGATTATCTCAGGATGAATTAATAGCTAATTGAATTAAGTTCTAATTCCAAGAATCAGGCTCCAAAACCTGTCTTTTATGCCAAGGAGTACATTATACGACAAGATTATTAAAGGGGAAATTTGGAGACGGTGAAATACAGATGCTGGGATGCTATGTGAAGACTGATACATCAGTGCACAACCTACAACAAACTATTCTACATACTGCGTATAAATAAATGAATTGCCAGCTGGCAGTGAATAGGAGTGAGTTTATATCAATGAGTATGAAGAGAAACAATTTTTAAGATGTGGAACTCAAAAGTTGAGATTTTCAGTTCAGGTCGGAAGCTGAGCAGCTGGAGAATTCTTGGGTTTTGACCCCTGTGTCAGTCACGCAATGCTACCTATCTACAAAGGTTCATGTCCTAATTAAGGTGCTGGTGATGTTAGTGCTCAATTAGTGATGGCCAAGAGGCAGGGTGAACTCCTGAACTGACATGTAGCAATGATTGTGAATTTTTAACAGATCTTTGACTTTGTACAGCAAGAATTGACATGGCAGGTCTAATGGATGTATGGTATTCTTCAAAATTTGTCAGACTGTTTGAAAACATCTAGAATAAGGAACTGACTACTGTTAGTGTGGATGGTAAACTGATGGAATGTTTCAAATTAATAACTGGGGTGAGACAAGGATGAAATATTGAATCTTGTACTGCAGGCTATACTAGATATAGGTTATACAGGTGTTGTGCAACAAGATAGGATTAATGAATAATGAATAGTGAAGGCTAGCAATCATAATGTGATTGAATTTTACATTCAGTTTGAGGGAGAGAAGAGTAGGTCAGCTTTTAAAATTTAAATAAAGACAATTCAGAGAGCATGAAAGCCTGGCTGACAAAAGTGAATTGGCAAATTGGTCAATGAAGATGCAGTGGCAGACATTTAAGCGTATATTTCAAAATATACAGAATTAATACGTTTCAACGAGTAAGAAAAATTCCAATGGATTTTATTCCATGCACCCACTGTCTGTGGCTAAATAGAAATATCAAAGACAGTCTCAAACTTAAAGCAAAAGCATGTAACTGTGCAAAGACAGGTGGCACTTAAGATGATTAGACAGAATATAAAAAACAAGAAAAATATCACAAATAAAGAGGGAGAAATTAGAGTACAAGAGGAATCTAGTCTGTAATGTAAGAGGGAATGGTGGGAGTTTCTATAAATATTTAAAGAAGAAAATAGTTAACAAAGTGAGTGTTGGTCCTGCAGAAAGTAGAAGTGACAGTGAGGAATTAATAACAGAAAATAAAGAATTGGCAGATGAGTTAAACAGTTATCCTGCATCAGTCTTCACCATACAGAGCATCAGTAACATCCCGGGATACATTGGGAAATGGAAGGGAGGGAGAAGCTCAGAAAAATAAATTACAATTATTAGGTAAGTGGTGCTGACTAAAATTGTTGGAGCTGTGGACTGACAAAATTTGATAGACTTCACCTTGGTGTCGAAAAAGAAGTGGCTAGTGAGGTTGATGAAGTATTGACTTTAAATTTTTCCAAAAATCACAAATGTTGGGATGGTAGAAAGCAAATGTAACTCTCATTCAAAAAGGGAAGGGAACAGAAAAGAGGAAATGACAGACAGGTTGGCTTGCCATCTGTCATATGGAATTTCTTAAAAACTATGATTAAAAAGGTTCTATACCAGCACTTGATTAAACTCAAGGTAATCAGGCAGAGTCGACATGATTTTGTGACAGGGTTATCATATTTGACCAATCTTTTGGTGGTCTTTGAAGAGGTAACAAATGCTGTAGTTTAAAGGGAAACTAGAGGATACACTGTACTTTGATTTTCAGAAGGCATTTGATAATGGGCCATAATAAGAGTTCTTATAGAAAATAAAAATTTATGGTGTAATGTGTAACATGTTGGCTTAAATTGAGGATTGACCGACCAACAGGAAGCAAAGCAGGTTGGCAAGATATAATGAGCAGAGTACTACAATCATTGGTGTTGGGGGGGCCTTATAATTTATATAAAAGGACCTAGCAGTTTTGGGCCTGCTATCTAAGGAAAGAGGATGTTTACAAGAATGATCCCGAGGATGAAGGGCTTGTCATATCAAGAGAGGTTGGGAACTCTGGTTCTCTACTTATTATAACAGGATGCAGGGAAAATCAGATTAAAGTTTCCACAATACAGAGAACCCTGGATAAAGTGGATGTGGAGAAGATGTTCCCATTAATAAGTGAGAGACTAGGACTAGAAGGCATAGCCTTAGACTGAAGGGACAACCCTTCAGAATTGAGATGAGGAGGAATTTTTTCAGCCAGACGATAGTTAATTTGTGGAACTCATTGCAGAAAGGAACTGTGGAGGTCAAGTCATTCAGTGTATTTAGGACAGAGATATAGTAAGAAGATCAAGGGTTATGGATGGAAGGCAGGAGAATGGAGTTGAGAAACATATCAGGCAAAAGTGAGGACTGCAGATGCTGGAGATTAGAGTCAAGAGAGTGGTGCTGGAAAAGCACAGCAGGTCAGACAGCATCTGAGGAGCAGGAGAGTCGATGTTTTGGGCAAAAGCCCTTCATCAAGAATGCCTGTAGAGAGAGGAGAACTTCTTCAAGGTAGGCATCTTTGGGAACATATCAGCCATGTTCGGATGGCAGGGCAGATTCAATGGGCCCAATGGGTTAATTTTTATTGTCTCAGGTGTTGTTGTCAAATTGGCTGATGGCACAAAGATAGGTTAAAAAAAGTTGTGAAGAAGACACAAAGAGGTTACAAAATAAGATAGGTTAAATGATTGAGGAAGGATGTGGAAAATGGAGTAAAAGGGAAGATGTGAAATTGTCCATTATAGCAGGAAGAATGAAAAAGGATATTATCTAAATGATGAGACATTGCAAATCACCGAGATACCAAGGAAATTGGGTGCCCTGGTTTGCATTTTGATAAAACAAAGAAGGAAGGATTTATACAATTAATGGTAGGGCCCTGGGTAGTTTTGTTTAACAGAGAGACCTAGGGGTTCAGGTACATAATTCTTTGAAATTTGTGTCACATTGTGACAGGGTAGTTAAGGCATTTAGCACGTTTGCCTTCATTGCCTTTGAGTATAGGAACAAAAACAGAAATTGCTGGGAAAGCTCAGTAAGTCTGCAGCATCTGTGAAGAGAAATCAGAGTTAACTTTTCGGATCTGGTGACCCTTCCTCAGAACAGGAGTTAATAAATGCTGTAGTTAATAGGCGAACTGGAGGATATACTGTACTTTGATTTCCAGAAAGCATGTTTTTCTTTGAGTAAAGGAGTTGGGACATTATATTGAGGGTATAAAGGACATTGGTGAGGCATTCTCTGGAGCACTGTAAAATTCTGGTCACCCTGCTATAGGAAGGATATTATTAAATTGGAGAGGGTTCCGAAAAGACTTAATCAGGATATTGCCAGGAATGCAGGGTTTGAGTTATAAAGATAGGCTGGGACTTTTTTCACTGGAATATAGGAGGTTGAGGGGTGACCGTAGAGAGACTTATAAAATCATAAAGGTGATAAGGTCTTAGATAAGATGAATAGTAAGGGTCTATTCCTTAGAATGGGGGAGTTTGAAACAAGGGGCAATATTCTTAAGGTGAGAGGAGAAAGATTTAAAAAGAACATGAGGGGCAACCTTTTCTAGACAGAGGATAGTTCATGTGTGGAATGAACTGCCAGAGGAAATCGTCGAGGCAGGTACAACATTTAAAAGACATTTGGATAAGTACATGAATAGGAAAGGTTTGGAGGAATATGGGCCAGGAGCAGGGAAGTGGAACTAGTTTGATTTGGGAACATGGTTGGCATGGACTAGTGGACTGAAGGGTCTGTTTTTATACTGTATGAATATGACTATGAATTTAAAAAAGGTTACTATGCAGGTCTAGCAAGTAATTAGGAAAGTTTATAGAGTGTTATCATTTATTGCAAGGGGGAATCAAACACAAAAAAGGTGTATTATGCTTCAATTATAAAGTGCATCGGTGAGACAAAATCTGGAGTACTGTGCACAGTATTGATCAATTTCTTAAGAGGAAAGATGGATGTGAATGTGTTGCTAACAGTGCAGAGACATTTTCCAAACTGAAATCACAAAAATAGGTAAAGTTCTTCTAACTTATTGATATAATCAGGAACAAATGTGTTTAATTTATTGTCATTGCCTGAATGAACAGGTAAGGTTTGGCAAATTAATCTTGTATCCAATGGAAGTTAGATTTAGAAGATGTACTTGAAACATAAAATCCTCAAGATTCTTAACAGGGTAGATGTGGAGAGAATGTTTCCTGTGTGGTAGATTCTCAAACTAAGGGGTTACAAATTAAGGGCTTCCATTTAAAACAGAGGCTTGGGAGTCTTTGGAACTCCATTCCTGAAAAGGTGATGTAAGCAGAGTCCTTGAATATTTTTAAGGCAGAGATAAATAGATTTTTGTTAAGAAAAAGGTGAAACGTTATCGGGGTGTGGGGTGGGGTGGGGGGAGGTGGGAAGGAGATTGGCTGTTATAAGTAGGTGGTCTGGTGGCTGAGTGGTTAGCACTGCAGCCTCACAGTGCCAGGGGCCTGGGTTCAATTCCAGCCTTGGGTAACTGCCTGCGTGGAGTTTGTACATTCTCCTTGTGTCTGTGTGGATTTCATCTGGGTGCTCTGGTTTCCTCCCACAGTACAAAGATGTATAGGCGAGGTGGGTTAGTCATGGGAAATGCAGGGCTAAAGGGATGGTTCAGGGTTGCTCTTCGGAGGGTTGTTGTTGATCCTATGGGCTGAATGGCCTGCCCCCACATTGTAGGGATTCTACAAAGATAAGCCATAGTCCTATTGAATGGATTGCAGAACTGGTGCAGAATTAGATTCTGTAAATGTCTACAATCTTGAGGTGTGAATAATTATAACAGACCAATAGAATCATAGAATCCCAACAGTGAAAATCAAAATGAGATCATTCTAGCTTCTTGCCACTAGCTTCTTGCATTGTTTTCCCCATAGGCCATCTGAGACCTTCAATAACACTACTGTTTTCATTAAAACTTGGAAAGGAGCATGAAAAATTTTGAACAGCAAAATGATCCACACAGAGGAGACATTTTGGCCCATTGTGCTGTGCGAACTGTTTAGAAGAGCTATAGAATTGTATGGTTGAAGGAAAAAAACTGCTGAGCAAACTCTATTAGTCATTACCTGCCAGACGTTGTTTTAAATCCTAGCAATGTTGCTGGGAAAAAATACGTTAATTTCCAGTTCAACTGAAAGTTTGTTAATTTGTGATTTTGCTGTTCAAACCACTGTGTGTGCCTATCTTCTACTTAATGACCTTGTACATACTGAATAGTCTCTCCAGAAACCTATATACAGTAAAATGATTCCACCTTATTGACGTAACCAGGAACAAATACATTTAACTTATTGCCCTTACCTAGATGCCTGAGACAGACAGAAATGTCAGCTAGCCTGGAGCAATGCAACCACTGTCACTTTGCCCAGAGAATCATTCATTGGTGCTTTCCCTCCTATGGTCCATGCTGGTGGCTTGTTGCAGTGCCCCTGACTCTCCACCCACCCCACCAGGAGCAGGCAGAGAGTCAGGGCAACACCCAGCCCTTTTTGCATTGATGCTCAGGGCTTTGGCTGAAAGAAAAACATTAAAGTGTTGACTAGATCAAATTTTAACAAGTTCTTTAACTGGATAGTACATACTTTGGACATATCCCATATTTCCAGATCTTCATTTCAGACAACCATCAATCTCCAGTTCACCATAATGATAATATTATTTTATAATAAACCACAATTTTATTGGAATATAATTTTATTAATTGTACTTTCATAGAACAGCAATTTGGACAGCATTAAAAGATTCTCAATGCATTAGGACACTCAACAAACCAAAATCTTACTTAGTGTGGTGATAAAAGTGTTAAAGCAAAATGCTGCAAATATAGAGTTAGCATAAATCTGCCCAGAGGATATTTGATTCCTTTAGGATAATTGGGAATTGCCACCTCATTTCTAAATTCATTGCTTAACAATGACTCAAATCCCATTTGCATTACATGGATTATATGATCTTTGCTGGTTAATTTGGGATCACATCCTCTGATCCTATCAATTTATATTGAATTTAATTAAGCATCCCTCTTTTTGGGAACAGAATGATGTGATTTAATCCAATTCTCCATTGGTCAGAGTTAGAAAAACCAAACTAACATTTCACCAGAACAGAAAAATTATCAGAGTTATATTTCTTTTTGGCACTCCCACAGTCAGAGTGTTTCCAGCATTTTCTGGGTTGATTTCTGCAACTGGACTGTTTAGTCTAGTGCTTAAACATTTAGTACCACAAGGCCATAAGGCATCGAAGCATAAGTAGGCCATTCAGCCCATTTGAGTCTGCTCCACCATTCATTCAATGAGATCTTAGGTGATCTCATAATTCTCAACTACATTTTCCTGTTTTTCCACAGAACCTTTAATTCCTTGCTGATTAAAATTCATCTGTCTCAGCATTGAGTGTACTTTACGACCCAGCTTGGATAGCCCTCTGTGGTAAAGAGTTCCACTGATTCTGTATCCTCTGAGAGAAGAAACCCCTCATCTCTGTCTTAAAGGGTGTGATCCTTATTCTGAGATTGTGCCCTGTGGTTCTAGACTCTCCTGCAAGAGGAGCTGAAAATGTGTTGCTGGAAAAGCACAGCTGGTCTGGCAGCATCCAAGGAACAGGAGAATCGACGTTTCGGACATAAGCCCTTCTTCAGGATTCCTGAAGAAGGGCTTATGCCCGAAACGTCGATTCTCCTGCTCCTTGGATGCTGCGTGACCAGCTGCGCTTTTCCAGCAAAACATTTTCAGCTCTGATCTCCAGCATCTGCAGCCCTCACTTTCTCCTCTCCTGCAAGAGGAAGCAATCTTACCCTTTCCTGTTAAGTCCTCTAAGAGTCTTCTATGTTTTAATAAGATTACCTCTCATTCTTTTATATCCCAATGTGTAAAAGCTCAACTTACTTAACATCTCATCACAAGATGGTCCCTCCATCCGGGATCAGCCAAGTGCACCTTCTCTGAACTGCCTCCAATGTCAGTAAATATCTCCTTAGATAAGAGCCCAAAACTGTTCACAATATTCAAGCTGTGGTCTGATTAGTGTCTTGTGCTTTTCTATTCCATTCTCTTTGAAATAAAAGCCAACATTCCACTTGCCCTCCCCATATTGAAGAGTCTGTTTCCATTCTGTACAGCTCTATGATTCTTTCACCCTCTGAATCCAGGCACTTGCTTCTTGTGATTTGTGGATGAAGACTTACAAATCACTAGGTTCTGTAGATTAATGCAATCTTTCTCCATTGAAAAATATTCAGCTGTTTTCTTCCTGTTAAAATATATAAATCTCCCATTTTCCCATCTTATATTTCACCTGCCAAGTTTTTGCCCACTCACTTAACTGGTCTATGTCCCTCTGCAGTCTCTGTATCATTCTCACCATTTGCCTCCCCACCTATTTTTGTGTCATCCACAAACTTGGTGACAGTAAATTCACCTTTCTTATCCAAGTCATTAATATATATTGTAAATAATTGTGGCCCCAGCAGTGATCCCTGTGGTTCTCATGCAACGAGGGGTACGTCGGCTTCCAAGAGATCAATTGTGTTAGGGGATTCTGTAGTCCGAGGTACAGACAGACGTTTCTGTGGCCAGCAGAGAAAAAGCAGAATGGCGTGTTGTTTCCCTGGTGCCAGGATCAAGGATGTCTCAGAGAGGGTGCAGAATGTTCTCACGGGGGAGAGGGGCCAGCAGGAGGTCATTGTCCACATTGGAACCAACGACATAATGTGGTAAAATTTAACATCCACAAGTTGTTTCCCAGGTTCATCCTCTCAAAGTGGATGTTAAATTTTACCACATTATGTACACCGTTTTCAAGGGGATCTTTTACTCTGAAATAATTTATTAAATCTGCCTCATTGTTCATCTGCAGATCAAAAATATCCTGATCCCTGGTTGGTTCCATAACACTTTATCCCAAATCCTCTCAACTGATTCTTCCCCATGGCTTCCCCTGCCACTCTGACTCTCCTCGTCTACATGATTAATATACTGTGTTACATTCCCTCTTAATCTCTTGGTTTATTCCCTGTCTCTCCGTACAGTTCCTGTTAGTGGGCCGACAGACCACGCCCCCCTACGACCCACCCTCCCATCCTGGCACTTTCCCCTGCCACCGCAGGAACTGTAAAACCTGTGCCCACACCTCCTCCCTCACCTCTATCCAAGGCCCTAAAGGAGCCTTCCACATCCATCAAAGTTTTACCTGCACATAATTCTTAGAAGAGTATAAAGAAAGTAGGAGTATACTTAAGAGGGAAATCAGGAGGGCAAAACGGGGACATGAGATAGCTTTGGCAAATAGAATTAAGGAGAATCCAAAGAGTTTTTACAAATACAATAAAGACAAAAAGGTAACGAGGGAGAGAATAGGGCCCCTCAAAAATCAGCAAGGCGACCTTTGTGTGGAGCTACAGGAGATGGGGGAGATACTAAATGAGTATTTCACATCAATGTTTACTGTGGAAAAGGATGTGGAAGATATAGAATGTAGGGAAATAGATTGTGACATCTTGAAAAATGTCAATATTACAGAAGAGGAAGTGCTGGATGTCTTGAAATGCAGAAGAGTAGATAAATCCTCAGGACCTGATCAGGTGTACCCTAGATCTCTGTGGGAAGCTAGAGAAGTGATTGCTGGGCTTCTTGCTGAGATATTTGTATTATCGATAGTTCCTGGTGAGGTGCCAGAAGACTGGAGGTTGGCTATCGTGGTGCCACTATTTAAGAAAAGTGGTAAGGACAAGCCAGGGAACTATGGACCAGTGAGCCTGACATCGGTGGTGGGCAAGTTGTTGGAGGGAATCTTGAGGGACAGGATGTACATGTATTTGGAAAGGCAAGGACTGATTCGGGATAGTCAACATGGCTTTGTGCGTGGGAAATCATGTCTCACAAACTTGATTGAGTTTTTTGAGGAAATAACAAAGAGGATTGAAGAGGGCAGAAGAGTAGATGTGATCTATATGGACTTCAGTAAGGCATTCGACAAGGTTCCCCATGGGAGACTAGTTAGCCAGGTTAGATCTCAGATTACAGGGAGAACTCACCATTTGGATACAGAACTGGCCCAAAGGTAGAAGACAGAGGGTGGTGGTAGAGGATTGTTTTTCAGACTGGAGGCCTGTGACCAGTGGAGTGCCACAAGGATCAGTGCTGGGCCCTCTACTTTTTGTCATGTACATAAATGATTTGGATGGGAGCATAAGAGGTACAGTTAGTAAGTTTGTAGATGACACCAAAATTGGAAGTGTAGTGGACAACGAAGAGGGTTACCTCAGATTACAACAGGATCTGGACCAGATGGGCCAATGGGCTGAGAAGTGGCAGATGGAGTTTAATTCAGATAAATGCGAGGTGCTGCATTTTAGGAAAGCAAATCTTAGCAGGACTTCTACAGTGGTGCTCAACAAAGAGACCTTGGAGTGCAGGTTCATAGCTCTTGAAAGTGGAGTCGCAGGTAG
>NW_025206262.1:0-1204 GCF_004010195.1 Chiloscyllium plagiosum | reverse complement strand
GGAGGCTGGTACAATTGCAACATTTAAGAGGCTTTTGGATGGGTATATGAATAGGAAGGGTTTGGAGGGATATGGGCCGGGTGCTGGCAGGTGGGACTAGATTGGGTTAGGATATCTGGTCGGCATGGACGGGTTGGACCGAAGGGTCTATTTCCATGCTGTACATCTCTATGACTCCACTAATTATAGGTTTCCATCCTGATAATAGCCCCATTATACCAACTCTGTTTCTATTAGTTAGCCAACCCTCTATCTATGCTAATAATTAACCCCAATACTTACTAAGTTGCCTAAGGTGTAGCATTTCATCAAACACCTTCTGAAAATCCAAATCCACTGCTTCCCCTTTATCTATCTGGCTTGTTACCTCCTCAAAGAATTTTAGTCAATTTCTCAGGCATGATTTCCCCTTCATGAACCCATGTTGTCTTTGCTTGGTCATAGTCTATATTTCCAACTGCTCTGCTATTACATCCTTTAGAATAGACCCTAACATTGTTCCAATAACAGACATTAAGCTAACAGGCTTATAGTTACCTTTTTTTTGTCTTCTTCCACTTTTAATGAAAGGTGTTACATTGGCACATTTTCAATCTCTGGAGATTTTCCAGAATTTAAGGATTTCTGGAAGATTATTCCCAGTAATCCAATGTCTCTGCAGCTACTTCCTTTAATATCCAATTTCATATCGGTCTTGATATTAGTTATCTTCAAAGTTTATTGTCTTCCTTTTTTGATACCTTATGGTGGTTTTAAAAACATTCCCAATGCTCTGGGCTCCCACACTGCATGATTATTTTTGCTGAAAATGTGTTGCTGGAAAAGCGCAGCAGGTCAGGCAGCATCCAGGGAACAGGAGAATCGACGTTTCGGGCATAAGCCCTTCTTCAGGAATGAGGAAAGTTTGTCCAGCAGGCTAAGATGTTCAGTTTGATGCCACCCTTAACTTTCCTGGTTAACCATGGTTGCCTTATTCCCCTTCCTAGAATCCTTCTTCCTCACTGGGATATATCTTTGTTGCGTGCCATGAACTATTTTCTTAAAAGTCTATCATTGTTCCTTAATCATCTTTGCTGCTAAACTCCTTCCCCAGTCCATTCCAGCCAGCTGTCATCATTCCTTTGTAATTAGCTTCATTTAGGTTTTGCACAGTTGTTTCCCAGGTTCCTCCTCTCAAAGTGGATGTTAAATTTTACCACATTAT
>NW_025206261.1:7614-11378 GCF_004010195.1 Chiloscyllium plagiosum | reverse complement strand
CCAGCCGGCAGCACCCAACCCATATCCATCCCATTCCTTCCTGTTCATATACCCCTCCAGATGCCTTCTAAATGCTGCAATTGTACCAGCCTCCACCACATCCTCTGGCAGCTCATTCCATACACGTACCACCCTCTGCGAGAAAACATTGCCCCTTAGATCCCTTTTATATCTTTGCCTTTTCACCCTAAACCTATGCCCTCTAGTTATGTACTTCACACCCCAGGGAAAAGACTTTGTCTATTTATCCTATCCATGCCCCTCATGATTTTATAAATGTTTATAAGGTCACCCCTCAGCCTCCGACGCTCCAGACCCAGCTTATTCAACCTCTTCCAAGAGCTCAAATCCTCCAAACCTGGCAACATCCTTGTAAATCTTTTCTGAACCCTTTCAAGCTTCACAACATCCTTCACGCAATATTCCAAGACTGGCCCAACTAGTGTCCTGTACAACCGCAACATGATCTCCCAACTCCTGTACTCAATACTCTGACCAATAAAGGAAAGCATACCAAACACCGCCTTCACTATCCTATCCACTTGTGACTCCACTTTCAAGGAACTATGAACCTGCAAGGTCTCTTTGTTCAGTAACACTCCCTAGGACCTTACCATTAAATGTATAAGTCCTGATCTGATTTGCTTTCCCAAAATGCAGCACCTCGCATAACTCTACCTCTTATGCTCACATCCAAATCATTTGTATAAATGATGAAAAGCAGGTCATGAAAAGCGGAACGGCCTGTAGTATTAGTAGGGATATTAGAACAGGAGCAGAACATTCAGCTCCTTGAGCCAGTTCTGTCCTTCTAGTTCATGGCTGACCATCTACCTCAATGCCACATTCCCCGGTATCTCCTTATCCCTTGATGACATTAGTAACTAGAAATCCACCAATCTCTCTCTGAAACTGAATTAATGACTGAGCTTTCACAGCCTCTGGGGCAGAGAATTCCAAAGATTCATCACTCTCTGAGTGAAGAAGCTCCTCCTAAACTCAGTCCTAAAAGGTTTGTATTTTATTCTGAGGTGTGTCTCCTGGTTCTGGTGGAGGCCAGAGGAGGATCACTGCGTTTACTCTTGTTATGGAGGGGCTGTCTTATAAGGAGAGGTTGAGGAAGTTGGGCTTGTATACACTTTGGAATTTAAAAGAATGAGGGGTGATCTTATTGAAACATTCTTAGGGGACTTGAGATTATCGATATGGAGCATGGTTTCCCCTTGTGGGAGAGTGTAGGACTAGAGGGCATAATCTCCTGAAGATGTAGCAGCAGAAGTAGACCATTCAGCCCATCAAGTCTACTCTGCCATTCAATCAGGTCGCGGCTGTTCTATTCATCCTAAACTCAAATAAAGAGTCACACATTTAAGATAGAGATGGGGAGGAATTTCTTCTTTCAGATGATAGTGACTCTCGGTGTTTCTTTGCCACACAGGACTGCTCAGGTTGGGCCATTAAACCCTTAAGGCTGAGATAGACAGATTTTTAATCAGTGTGAAAATTGCGTGTTATAGGGAAAAGGCAGGAAAGTGGAGTTGAGGATGAGCTTATTGAATAGCAGAACAGACTCAATGGGCTGAATGGCCTGTTTCTGCTCCACTGTCTTATGGAGTTATTGGTCAGTGCATTGAATACAGGAGTTAGGGACGTCATGCTGCAGCTGGACAGGACTTTCTTGAGGCCACATTCAGAAAACTGCATTCAATTCTGATCTCCCTGCTACAGGAATCATACAATCATGAGGGGCATAAATAGGATGAATTAACAAGGTCTTTTTTCCCAAGCTTGCACAGTCCAAAACGATAGGACATAGGTTTAAGATGAGAGGGGAAAGACGTAAAAGGGCTCTGAGGGGCAACTTTTTCACACAAAGGGTGATACGTGTGTGGAAAGAGCTGCCAGAGGAAGTGGTGGAGGCTGGTACAATTACAACATTGAAAAGGCATTTGGATGGGTATATTAATAGGATTGTGTTGATTACACAGTGTTCAGCACAATTCATGATTCCTCAGAGTCTGTGCTCAAATGCAACAAGATCAGGACAATATCCAGGCTTGGACCCACAAGTGGCGTGTAACATTCATGCCACACAAATGCCAGACAATGATCATCACCAACAGGAGAAACTCTAAACACCGTCCCTTAACATTCAACAGTATTACCATCACTGAATCCCCCACTGTCAACACCCTTGGGGTTACCTTTGACCAGAAACTCAACTGGATTCACTACATAAACACAGTTGCTACAAGAGCAGGTCTGAGACGGGGGATACTGTGACGAGTAACTCACCTCCTGATACCCCAAAGTCTTTCATCATCTGCAAGGTACAAGTCAGGAGTGTGATGGAATACTCCCCACTTGCCTGGATGGGTGCAGCTCCAACAACACTCAAGAAGCTTGACACCATCCAGGACAAGGCAACCCACTTGATTGGCACCACATCTGCAAACATTCAATCCCTCCACCACCAGCACTCAGTCGCAGTAGTGTATACTATCTACCAGATGCACTCCAGAAATTCACCAAAGATCTATCGACAGCATCTTTCTAACCCACGACCACTTCCATCTTGAAGGACAAGGGCTGAGTGTCGTGCTGAAAAAGCACAGCAGGTGAGGCAGCATCCAAGGGGCAGGTGAATCAATGTTTCGGGCATAAGCCCTTCATCAGGAATGATCGAAACATCGATTCTCCTGCACCTTGGATGCTGCCTGAGCTGCTGTGCTTTTCCAGCACCACACTCTCGACTCTGATCTCCAGCATCTGCAGTCCTCACTTTCTTCCAGAAGGATAAGGGCAGCAGGTACTTGGGAACAGCACCCCTTGCAAGTTCCCCTCCAAGCCACTCACCACTCTGACTTGGAAATATACTGCCATTCCTTCACAGTTGTTGGGTCAAACTCCCCTGGAATCCCCTCCCTACCAGCATTGTGGGTCAACCCACAGCAAGTGGACTGCAGCAATTCAAGAAGGCAGCTCATCACCGCCTTCTCAAGGGCAAATAGGAATGGACTATCAGTACTGGCCAGCCAGCAACGCCCAAGTCCCACAAATGTATAAAAAAAGGAAGAGTTCAGAGGGACATAGACCAAATGCTGCAACTGGGACTAGATTAATTTGGGATGTCTGGTTGGCATGGACGAGTTGGACAGAAGCACTTGTTTCCATGCTGTTTCCCTCCATGATCTTACTAATCTTGCAGTCCCATACTGTCTTTGGATCCGAGGGCTTGGTTATTTCAGTGACACTCCTTGCGTCTTTGTCTGTAAATCCTTATTTAGCTTGTCTGCCTTTTCTGCACATTAATTTGATGTATTTTTGTCACATGTACTGAGATACAGTGAAAAGTGTTGTTTTGTGTGCTCTGCAGATGGATGGTACCATCCAAAGTGCATCAGGTAACAGAATAGAATGCAGAATGCAGTGTTACAGCCGCTGAGATGGTGCAGAGAGAGGGATCGATATTAACATTTGAAAAGTCTGTTCAGAATTCTGATAACAGCGGGGAAGAAGCTGTTCTTGAATCTGTTTGTATGAATCTTCCAACTGTTGTATGTTCTGCCCTACAGGAGACAGTGGAAGAGTAGAACCGGGGTCAGAGAGGGGTCTTTAATGATGTTGATTGTTTTCCCGAGGCAAAGGCAAGTATAGATGGTGTCAATGGACTGAAGGCTGGATTGTGTGATGGTCTGGGCTATATTCACAACTCTCTGTAGAATCTTGTGGTCTGGAGAAGACCAGTTACTACGATGTACCTG
>NW_025206261.1:0-7175 GCF_004010195.1 Chiloscyllium plagiosum | reverse complement strand
TGAGGGAGGAATGTGAATTTGAGGTCATGATTAATTCAACCATGAACTTACTCAATGGTGGACCATGCTTCAGGGGTTATTTAGCCTCCTCTTGCTGCTAATTTGGATGTTCATCTGTCTGTTCATATCAGACTATAAACTCCAGAGCTGAATCTTCCAGTTCTAGCCACTGGATATCCCACATTATTTGACATCCAGAAACAAAGCCAGTGTGACTGTTCACACTCAGAACAAAATCTCATTGACTCTTGGTAAAGATAAAGATAAATGGTTAGTACTGGTGCCTCACAGCGCCAGGGTCCCAGGTTCGATTCCAGCCTCGGGTGACTGTCTGTGTGGAGTTTGCACATTCTCCCTGTGTCTGTGTGGGTTTCCTCCGGGTGCTCCGGTTTCCTCCCACAGTCCAAAGATGTGCAGGTCAGGCAAATTGGTCTTGCTAAATTGCCCACAGTTTTAGGTGTATTAGTCAGAGAGAAATGGGTCTGGGTGGGTTACTCTTTGGAGGGTCGGTGTGGACTGTTTGGTCCGAAGGGCCTGTTTCCACACTGTAGGGAATCTAATAAAAATTCTAATAAAATGCTTTGTCCCTGATACCGGGGGCAAGTCCTGATCAAGATTAAGTAGTCCTTTTTAAAAATGCAGAAATTTTTACTCTCAAAATGTGACAAAAGGCTCATATTTCTATATGTTTATTATTTTTAGAAATTAGAGTTCAATTTCGAGGTAAATGGGTGTTGGTTGCTTGTGTTACTCCTTTGAAAAGGAAGGTCAGAGACACCTTTCAGCCCAGTGATTAGAACCAGCATTTTGTCAGAAAACAGATAAAGCAGATCCCTGTAGTGTTAATACAAGATATTTACACTCTTGTGTTTACAGCAGGAAGGGTAAACATGCAAGGCCATGAGTTTTATTCATAGGTCTGGGAAAACTAGAAGAAACATTTCATTTTGAAAAAAATCCTTTCAGAAAGCACTAGAATTGAATGCAGAAGCAAGTTTAGCTTCTCCCTCAGAAAGTATTTGGGTAGTTCAGGGATCAATTTACTGCAGCACAAGGGTTTAGTTCACAAAACGTTTAGACCAGGAGAGTTTGGTCTGCAATCTGTTGGCGAACTTTACCTGACGAGAGGGCAGTGCTCTGAAAGCTTGTGATTTCAAATAAACCTGTTGGACTATAACCTAGTGTCGTCTGACTTCTGATCTTGTCCACCCCAGTCCAACACCGGCACCTCCACATCATGTAAGTGGTTCGAACTGAGAAAGGTTAAACTCTCAGATTTGTGAAAGGTCCATATCAGCAGAATTGGAAAGGACTGATTGAATTGTCTCCATAACTCAATGCAAAGAAACTATCCAGAGTCAGTAAAGGAGAGCACCAAAGAATTGTGATAGCAAATGGACTTGAGTCTCAGTATCAAAAATATTGGTAATAGGCTGAAACTTTGTTTTACTGTGTTTGTGCATTTCGTTAGCTTGATTTTTCTTCATTCCATCTTCTGTGCACTAAACTTCTGCTCTGTTATTAAAGAAAATCTGCAGCCTCGTGAGAATATGTTTCTGTGACTAACCACCACATTATCTAAACAAAACAAAATGCAATTATGATCTGTCAGGTCAGATTTCATTCTAGGACCTGATTTATCCAAACTACCAATTGCTAGGAAGACAAGAAAAACAACCAAACATCCATCTGTAATTCTCAGTGACTGAACAAAATCAGAGAAGCACAGAATGTGATGGTGAATGTGCTCAGGACAGAGGATACTGTGTCAAAGGATGGCCAGCAGATATGTCACACAGTGCCATCGTGGCAACTGATGGGAATCTGAACACAATTAAGAAACCTGTTATTGAAGCCAGACTCAGGAATGATGACCATGAAACTGTCAGTGATTGCTGTAAAAACCTAGCTGAAAGAAATCTGTAATCGTTACCTGGTCTGGCCCACAATATCACAGAGTCAGAGAGATTTACAACACAGGAAAAGGCCCTTCAGCCCTTCAGTGATGACATTTGGGCAACACAACCACCTGACTACTTGAACTCTCTTGTCAAGAGGAGGAAGAATGCTTATGTTAGGATGAGAAGTGATGGCTCAGTTAGGGTGTTTGAGAGTTACAAGTTAGCCAGGAAAGGTCTAAAGAGAGAGCTAAGAAGAACCAGGAGGGAACATGAGAAGTTGTTGGCGAATAGGATCAAGGAAAATCCTAAGGCTTTCTATAGGTATTTCAGGAATAAAAGAATAACTCGAGCAAGATTAGGGCCAGTCAAGAATAGCAGTGGGAAGTTGTGTGTGGAGTCAGATGAGATAGGGGAAGCGCTACATGAATACTCTTCATCAGTATTCACACTCAAAAAAGACAATGTTGCTGAGGAGAATAAAGAGATACAGGCTACTAGACTCGATGGGATTGAGGTTCACAAGGAGGAGGGTTAGCAATTCTGGAAAGTGTAAAAATAGATAAGTCCTCTGGGCAGGATGGGATTTTTCCTAGGATTCTCCAGGAAGCCAGGGAGGAGATTGCCTAGCCTTTGATCTTTATGTTTTCATTGTCTATAGGAATAGTGCCAGAAGATGGAAGATAGCACATGTTGTTCCCTTGTTCAAGAAGGGAAGTAGAGACAATCCTGGTAATTATAGAGCAGTGAGCCTTACTTAGGTTGGAAAGGGTTATAAGATATAGAATTTATAATTATATAGAAAGGAATAAGTTGATTAGGGATAGTCAACACGGTTTTGTGAAGGGTAGATTGTGCCTCACAAACCTTATTGAGTTCTTTGAGAAGGTGACCAAACAGGTGGATAAGGTTAAAGTGGTCGATGTGGTGCATATGGATTTCAGTAAAGCGTTTGATAAGGTTCCCCACGGTAGGCTATTGCGCAAAATACAGAGGCATGGAATTGAGGGTGATTTAGCGGTTTGGATCAGAAATTGGCGAGCTGAAAAAAGACAGAAGGTGGTGGTTGATGGGAAATATTCATCCTGGAGTTCAGTTACTAATGGTGTACCACAAGGATCTGTTTTGAGTCCACTGCTGTTTGTCATTTTTATAAATACCTGGATGAGGGCATAAAAGGTTGGGTTAGTAAATTTGTAGGTGACACTAAGATCAGTAGAGTTGTGGATAGTGACGAAAGATGTTGTCGGTTACAGAGAGACATTGATAAGCTGCAGAGCTGGGTGGAGAGGTCATAAATGAAGTTTAATGTGGAAAAGTGTGAGGTGATTCACTATGGAAGGAGTAACAGGAACGCAGAGTACTGTGCTAATGATAAGATTCTTGAACGTGCAGATGTGCAGAGGGATCTCGGTGTCCAGCTTCATAGATCCTTGAAACTTGCCACCCACATTGGGTTGTGAAGAAGGCATATGGTGTGTTAGTTTTTATTGGTGGAGTGATTGAGTTTTGGAACAATGAGGTCACGCTGCAGCTGGACAAAACTCTGGTGCTGCCGCACTTGGAGTATTGTGCACAGTTGTGGTCAGTTGTGGAAACTTTGGAAATGGTTCAGAGGAGATTTACTAGGATGTTGCCTGGTATGGAGGGAAGGTCTGATGAGGAAAAGCTGAGGGACTTGAGGCTGTTTTCATCAGAGTGAAGAAGGTTGGGAGGTGATTTAATTGAGACAAATAAGATAATCAGAAGGTTAGGTAGGGTGGAGAGTGAAAGCCTTTTTCCTCAGATGGTGATGGCTAGCATGAGGGGTGATAGATATAGGACTGATATCAGAGGTAGTTTCTTTCGTCATAGAGTAATAGGGGCATGGAACACACTGCCTGCAACCGTAGTAGACTTGCCAACTTTAAGGGCATTTAAATGGTCATATGGACGAGATGGAATAATGTAGGTTAGATAGGCTACAGATTGGTTTCACAGGTTGGTGCAACATCGATGGCCTGTGATGTACTATGTGATAATGTTCTCTATTCTATGTTCTAACCCCGTTTTGCAGCACTTGGCCCATAGTCTGTAAAGTTTGGCATCACAAGTACACTTGAAATACTTCTTTAATATTATGAAGGTTTTTGCCTTGTGACTCCAAACCCACAGTAATATAATTGACACTCAACTGCCCCCTGAACTGGTCCAGCAAGCCCTCAATTGCCAGGAATTAGGGATGGGCAAGAAATGCTGCCCTTGCCTATGACACTGAAATCCCTTGAAAGAATATTAAAAATTCACTGGGTATGACTGGACAGATAAGTGTGGAACCAGTGAGGACAGTCCCATTCTGCTGGACACTGGAGGAGGACACTGGACACTGGGTGGTCAAGTGTGTGAAAGCCTGCAGGATGAGGATGAGAAGGGAGAGTGCACTCTGATCAGAGTCACAGAGTTCATCATTTACATCAATCATACAGATCATTGAAATAAATATTCCACAAGTGGAATGACCAATCCTGCAGGATGTGAGAGTAAAGGCAGAAGGTTTACCTCATGTGTGACAGACAACTGCTATGTTTGAGTTTTAATTCATCTGTCAAACACATTTTAATAGAATCTCTCGATGTTCAGTTGTTGATGATAAATATTGGAATACAAAGACGGGGAATTGATGCTGGAATTGAATAGGGTTCTGGTTCCGTCACTTGAGAATGCCACTTGGTACCAGGAATGAAGCTAAGGAAGGATATATTGACCTTGGAGAGGGAGCTGTGGAGATTTACCAGAATGATACCGGCTAACAGGGTTACAACAAGGTGGCATTTACATTGATTTGACTTATATTCCCTCAAATGTGGAATTTAGGAGATTAAAGAGTGATTGAATTAAGAGGTTTAAGCTGATTAAAGATTCAATAGGATAAATACAGAGAAATGATTTCTCCAGTGGTTGTGGGGGTGCAGATCTTTAAATTCAAACCAGGCCATTCAGGGGTGCTATTAAATATTTCTTCACACAAAGGGTGGGGGAAATCTCAACCTCTCTCCCCTGAGAAGCTGGTGAAGCAGGAGAATCCAGTGAAAAGTTCTACAATGAGACTGACAGCAATTTTCTGAAAGAAGCATTGAAGGATCTGGAACTGAGGCAGGCCGGTACACCTCAGCCATGATCTACCTGTGAATAATGGAACAGCATCAAGGGGCTGAACGGTCTCCTCCAGGTCTGATTTTCCTCTGTATTTGGACAGAATCTCACAGTGTGCAGCTGTGGTGTTATGAGAAACAGGTTTGATATTTTAATTCAGAGCTGTCAGATGTGTGAAACTTGGCAACAACCTCAGGTCTATTTCCTTCTCCTTACATTTCCTGTAGGACTAGGCAGCACCACTGAAACTGAACAGGGGGCCTCCCAGAGGGAATAAAGTTACTAAAAAGAATAAGCACAGTGTTTTACATATGGAAATAAGGTTCTGATTTAGTGACTGACACCAATTATTCATTCTTATATTTACTGAAAAGAGGTCTGAAAATGTGAAGGGTAAAGTGAGTCAAAAATGAACCTCCCTGTATAAGTGGAGAACAATCTGCCACTTGGAAATTTACAGCCCAGGAACAGGCCCTTCAGCCCTCCAAGCCTGAGCCAATCCAAATTCACTGTGTAAACCTATCATCCAATTCCTAAGCAGCTGTATCCCTCTGTTCCCCACCTACTCATGCATCTGTCCAGATGCATCTTAAATGAATCTGCCGTGGCTGCCTCTACTACCTCTGCTGGCAATACATTCCAGACACCTACCACCCTCTGTGGAAAGTACTTTCTGCATGTATCCCCCCTTAAACTTTTCAGCTCTCTCCTTGAACACATGACCTCTCATTATTGAATCCCTCACCCTGGGAAAAAGCTTATCTCTATCTACCCTGTGTGTACCCTTCATGATTTTGTAGACCTCAATCAAGTCCCCCCTCAATCTCCATTTTGCTAATGAAAACAATCTTATCCTACTCGACCTCTCTTCATAGCTAGCACCTTCCATATCAGACAAAACTGTCTCTAAAGTAGATAATCTTCACCCTAAACTTGAAGACCTTGATCAAGATTTTAAACAAAGATACCAAATGAGTTTATTTACTCAGAGAGTGGTAAGGGCATGCAATGCCCTGCCTGCCAATGTAGTTAACTCAGCCACATTAGGGAGATTTAACAATCCTTGGATAAGCACATGGATGATGTTGGGGTAGTGGAGGGGGATGAACTTAGATTACTACACAGGTCAGCACAACGTCAAGGGCTGAAGGGCCTGTTCTGCGCTGCATTGTTCTATATTCTATGTTCCAATAAACCAGAGTTTGTCTCAGATTGGGGATGGTGATTAACTGGTGAACAACAAAGTGAATTAACCTTGTGATGGAGAAAAATTGAATCATCAGACAACCAATAACTCTGGGTCACTCACAGCCCATTTACAACCCACACTGTCCTGGCATTGCCACCCATTTAAGCTCCTTCCACATTTTTATGGACACACTCCTTGATCCTAAAAGTTTATCGACTCCATTTAATCTCCTGAGGAAAATCTATTGGGGAATGCTCTCTGCATATGAAACACAATTGAAGAAATCTCCTGAACATTCATCAATGCTCACATCTCCATCAACAAGACTATGCCTGGATCCCCCACCCTGCCATTCTATCCCCTGTAGTACTGATTTTCTTGATCAGAACCTGCTCCGAACCGATGTGCAAACCAGTAAAAGACAACTGGATTCCTTCCTGACTCGGTTGTTTACTTTCAAATGCTGACATTATGAAATGGATTTCAAGTTCTCAAACTGGTGGGATTTGTGAATCCAGGATTCTGGATTGTGACTGCAGTAACAGAACCCCTCCATCATTCTGTCTCGCTGTAAGGGAGACTGTCGAACAGGGATGAACTCTTGGGAAACGTACTTGGGAAAGAGTGGTCACTGAACAATTCCACCACACTCCTTCAATCCCATCGGTGACTGAACAACTCCCCCACACTCCTTCAATCCCCTCAGTAACTGAACAACTCCCCCACACTCCTTCAATCTCATCAGTGACTGAACAACTCCCCCACACTCCTTCAATCCCATCAGTGACTGAACAACTCCCTCGCACTCCTTCAATCCCATCAGTAACTGAATAACTCCCCCACACTCCTTCAATCCCATCAGTCACTGAACAACTCCCCCACACTCCTTCAATCCCATCAGTGACTGAACAACTCCCTCATATTCCTTCAATCCCATCAGTGACTGAACAACTCCC
>NW_025206260.1:0-11377 GCF_004010195.1 Chiloscyllium plagiosum | reverse complement strand
CACTGAGAAGCGTAAATATGGGATGTTCAGGGCGAATGGGCTTCGGAATTTGATTTAGTTCTGTGATAATCTGCAGAGAGCGTTTTGGTATGGCGGGTGGCTGAGTCAAATCACTGTGGGTTGTATGGTACCAAGCTTTACAATAATACGTGGCAGTGTCTTTCACATTCAGATTCTGAACTTCCAGTGAAAATGTCTTTTCTGCTGTATTTGTCCTCACAACAAATCGTCCTCCTGACAAGATCCGCTCTCGTTTGGTTCCAGTCTGTGTTTGTCTGAAGAATTCGCCCCGCTTCAAAGGAGATGCAAAGAAGCCACCATAGAAAACGCAGTTGATGTTGAGAGACTGGCACTCTTCCTTGGTGTCTGCTCGTGGAGTCTGTACCACTGACTGACAGAAAGATCCTGGAAATTAATGGGAGAGATATAAATCCGCACAGTGAAACTGAACCAGATGCAATTTCTATGATTTCTTCATGGATTCGGGGAACTTTGCACTAAATGTGTACAATGTCAGATTGTTCGGTCCGCACTTACTTGGCAAATAGACACACAGTGTAAGGACAAGAAGGAGTCCCATCGTGCTGCTTCCTCGTGCAGCAGATGATTTGCACAGTCTGGAAGGTGAAGGCTTCTCGGGGAGACGGAAGCTCCTAGCTGGACTGAAATACAGCAGAACGATCAAGTTTATTTGCAAAGGCCACTGCCCTTGTTCCGGATGTGAAATCCCTCCTACATTACTCTGACGCACAGGGGATGGGTTTGGTAGCTGTTCTGAGAATAGAGGCTGCCGTCCTACGTGCAACTAGAGAAATGAGCTGGGAAAATGGTCATGTGGTTTCATTGATGTTGTTCTTTGAGTTTGAAATGTTGGTCGAGGACACTGGGAATATTACACATACTACAAGACCTCACTCACTAAATTCTGTTGCAGCCAGAGACTCATGAACATTCCCCTGGACTGGGTACCAGGATTTTGGTTGAACACCTAATCTGGAGGAGCCCACCTCAGACTCAGTTAATCAGAATCGGTCCATCCCTTTAGAGTCATGTTCAAATATGAGATAACCCAGTCGAATTATCAGTATCGTGGAACACAATACGGAAACAACATCAAATTTTCATTTTAACAAATATCTCGTACGAATTTACATTTTGACAGCTGGATTCCGCAACTTAAGCCTGTTCTGACGTTCAGAAATATCAAGACTTCTCTGAATCCTCTGCTTGTCAGAATTCCCATAGAATCCGAATTATTGTTCACGATTTTTTAAAAGCAAGAATGTATCTAACTTTGCCTTGAAAATATTCAAATACCTGTTTATCATGCCTTTAGAAAAAGAGAGTTCCAAAAGCTCACAGTACTCTGCGAGGAAAGAAATAGTCTTTAACTTTGCCTTAAATGCTCGATTCCTCCTCCCCATCATCCTGGGATACAGAGTTCTAGATTCTCCTACAAGATAGAACTTTCTTTCCATGTTTACTCTATCAAAACTCTCAAGGTTTTGAATGTGCCAGTCGAATGGGCTTTTTCTCTTCTAGCTTCAAATGGACAAGTCTCAACTGTCCATCCTGACCTCACAAGTCAACCCACCCATTCGAGACAGAGGTACAGTATAAGTTCAGAAAACTGCAATCAATACATTCACACTCTTCTTAAATAAAGAATGCACTACTGCGCATAGCACGGCAGATGTATTCTCTCTCTCTCACACACAGACACACACACAGACACACACAGACACACACCGAAAGTATTCCTGAAGCAGTACCTTCCTACTGATGTACAAGTTTCTGTTCAGAATAGAACGGGAGAAACTATTACCACCGGTAAAATGTTCGACAGACAGGAGCCACAGATTTCACAGCGTGTGCGCCACAAGCAACGTGGGAGCCACCAACCCCGAAGCAGCGAGTCGGCCACGAGCCCCAGAGCTGAGTGTGTGCTGCAAGGCCTGGAAAAGGTGAAGGAAGCAGTGCGGGCTATCAGTCCGTCAGCAGCACCGCCAGTAAGCAGCCACGGTGTACCATATAGGCAGTGAGTATCAGGCACACACCTGTACAGGGGAAGCAGACCAGGACGTACCCTGGAGCAGTTGATTGTCGGTATGAAGAGGAATGGGGCCGAGATCAGAACGAGGCTTGCTGTTGGGTGCTGGAGTGGGATGTGGTACGTTCGTTCTGATCATGCGCTGAACTGCAATGACGCAATATCTATTTGTATTTTTAAAGTTATTTTCATCTCGGTTTAGTAGTGCAAATACTTCTATTTCTCTGCTGGATTCAAGAATTGTATTGAAGCACTTGTGTCAGTAATATGTCGCCATAAGAAGGCAGACATTGGAAAAGCTTTTCACTGTACTCTTTCAATGTGCACGTGACAATAAAACGATATTCTAATATTCCAATTTTGCAGCAGACATATTGTGAAAAAAAGGTAATGTGAGGATGAGATAAATGATTTTTTCACACAACTATCCGCACTGTTATGGGTGAATAGCCAAGAATGGGCTGGAGACAGGCTTAATTGTGACATTCAATAAGGCATTGAAATATTGTAGATCGAACAAGTGCGCAGGTCATGTGTGGACCTTTCATGAATTTGACACTAAGTTGCTGAATAGCCCCCTCTGACAGAGTAACGAAACGTGAATCTATGATTCCGTGAATTCCATTGGTGAAAAAGCAGAATATTCTATGAACTTTGCTAATTATTTCCTGCATGTCAGTAGTAACTTACCATACGTCATAGACTGTGACAAGCTTCGGTATATCAGAGCTCTGCAACTCTCGCCATTTAGATAATGTGCTTCTTCTTCCTGCCATATCTGACAATTGCAAATAGTTACATACAATGCTCTATCTTCCAGTTCTTTCCTCAATTGCTTATCCATTGTTTAGATCTTAGTCAAATTACTCAGCTTCCTCCTCTTGTGGGTCACTTACGTCACATTTTCTCCACTTTCACATCCTTGTGACATTTACCTCAATGGCCTGAATTTCAGTAACCCGGACTGTATTCTTCTGAAGCCAATAAACATGCTCCATGATTTTCAAAATTCACAGATACTCACAGGCAATCAGAGCATTGGGTCACGCTTGGCAACTTGTTTCGATACGTCCCATCGCTGCCAATCTAGAGACCAGATCTGGATCCAAATGTTTGAAATTTATCTGCCTACTGAATCTTTATTGATAGGTGGACTGTTGAGTTCATGTTTTTGTAAACATGAACTCAGCACACCCTTGCCTAATTAGTGACGGAGCAATTAGATGGCACTCCAGAAAGCAACCTGGCAGTCGTCTGACAATCTTCATGTTACAGCTTCTTTAGTCATTCACACAATGACACCAGAACATTGTCAGTACGTTGCAAGTTGTTTTTGCAGTGGCACAACACGAGAGGCAGTCAGTTACTTACAGGGGGAATGAAGACTGGTTGTTCATCCTGACATATTTTTCGGCACAGGATGAGTAGTTCGTCTTGGTCACAGATTATGCTGAACCCTTCTAGTTTTATGTTGTTTTTGTTAATATCGTTATTTTACTTTGCAATTGGAATATTTGTTGTTTTCGTTTGAGACTTTCAACTGAATTCTCTTGTGTAAAAGTAACGTACTCAGTGTTCCTAATGTGAAAGTGCTAACATAATATTTCATATTCAAGAATTAATTCCATTCAAAGATAATACATCAAACAGAGAAAATGTATATCACTTAAAGTTCAAGAAGAGACTGAAATGATAATGTGGTGGAATAAAACAGTGGGATCATACTTAAATAATTTATTTGTGCTTCTCCATCAGTCATTTCCAACCTTTGTTTGAAAAGGCCACACTCCATCGGAAACAACAATACCAATTAGACTGTAATCCGCTTTTGGCTATGCGTTTCACAAAATGGAACGAGTGAAATGTAACATTGCATGGGATTTCTATGCTATCTTTATATGCTATACCATAATGAATACATATCTCAAGTGTATAACACAATTTTAAATTTTGATCCGATTTTGACTTTTAAGGCCACCGTTTCAAATGCAGCAATGAAACTGAGAAGCTGGTAGCTTAAAATGTAAAGGCTCTGTCTCAGCAACTATCACGCCAATCTTTTGCAGAGAATATTTTTCATTTGCAATAAAATGTGAAATTTGTTTGTGTTTTCTGGCCCACAACATGTTTGTATTGGCTGTAATAGCTAAAATACATAACTTGAAAGACAAGGATAAAGTTTTACCAAATTAATTATATTTTCTAGAGACAAAACCACAGAATTACTCACAATAATATAAGAGTTTAGCATATACTTTTAAATAATATATTGTCACGTTGCACATATAACTTGAACAATCTTTTTTCTCTTTAAATCTCAACCTAATACCTTCAGCATGAGGGATAATATTATGTCCTTCCAAAAAATAAATTTCATTCGAGCAGTAGCTGCATTCATTTGTTTCCTGAAATAAATTTAATTAGTTCAAAGCATCGAAACAACAAATGACCTCCCTCGAGCCTACAATTATGAACAACAGTGTGAATTTCAGAGCATTGCAACGTGCACTTGGAGCGTCTGATAATAATGCATGGAATACCAGCAGCGAAGGCGTTTGACATTTATTATCCCACCGTCGGGGCTATCGCGTTCCAGGTAAAACATTGTAGTCAGTTTACAAGTGAGAGTATCATTGTTTGGTTCGATCAATGCTACAATTTTACCTGAAGCACATTTACATGTTCCAATTTAATGTGCTCTTTTCTTTCCATTCCATGGCACGACTTCTCTTTCACAGCATCATTGACCAATATAACGATATTAGTTTTGCCATTTCAGCATTCAACTAATTGATTTTTATGGCCTTAAGTTTTTTTTTTGGTATGGATGCTGTAATTTCATTCGTTTAAACGTGGAATGCCTTCATTATGAGAAGAAAGCACGTTATCAAAGTGCTTTCTCCGTATTAACTTGATGCTACCTTCTTGTGATGGTGGCCGTTCGATTGTTTGAACGATGTCACTGATCCCATGTTCTACTAGCATAAGAGGAAATAAATGCACTTGCGCTCATTTAACGGACAGGGTCATTATGAAGTGATTTGATTACACTGATATCATATTTTAAATACAATCACAGGAATTCACTGGCAATGCTATTGGGGGTGAATTACTGCAATGTTCTCATTATTTTTGTGCAAATGCAACGTAATGTGGCATTACCACTGTCCTATGATGAACTGGCATAGTGTTACTACAGTTTACATGAAGTACCCTTGTGTTACTAATGCTGTGATTCCAGGTGAAAGACCATCCCGTTGTTTCTGTGCAAAGATAGAAGTATTGTGTTGTTTTGACTTCTTCAGTTTATAATAACATGCTGTCAGGATGCTGCAGAAATGCAGCTGTTTAGTTATTGCCATTTTGGCATCAATTCTGTGGGCAAATAGTAAATATCATGTAAATATCGTTTATTTCATTAGTTATTCCCTCTGAAATGATGGAATAATTACTGTAAATATCTCATTGATTGAGAAGATTGAAACAAATGACGAATTTTACAGGATTCAATGAATTAGTTTATTGAAGCTGTTTAGTTTGGCGTGGAGGTAGTGACGTGGAATGTTCAATTGGTAGGACGCTCTTTGAGTTCTCCCCGTCAGTTATTTCCAATCATCCAGGGTGACACAGAAGAAACTAGATGATTATTCGTTTAAGAGCTCAAAGTGAGAATTGTGTGCCACTCCACAATCACACTCCAAATTCAGAGTAACGCTTTTTGATATTCACTCACTCCATTTGAGGATAAACTTGAGCAAGTTGTTCTCCATCTTTTCTAACAGCTAATCATGTTACAATAAGGCTTTCTATGTGATCACTTTAGAACCTCAGTGGGCGAGAAAATGTGTCCTTGTTAGGTTCCAAACTTCTGACTTCTCTTTGTAATCTACCAAATCAGTGATGTCCGCAATGTAACCCAACATTCGTTTTCTCGTTTATTCGATGCTGCTGTGTTGATTTCCACTTATTTTACATTCCGTGTTTCTTCTACAGGTTTAATTCTATTAAAATACATTAACATTCTATTGACCTGACGTAACATAATTTATCTTTTAATGGCAGAATGATTATTTATGGAGTAAGGAATGATTTCTATCTTAGGATCACAGATTAATCAATGCCCTCAACACCGTGTCGTAGAAAACGGTCCGGCATTTGGTTGGAAGTTGAACCACTAACGGTCCTGTACTCTCTTAAACACGCTCAAATATCCCTCTTCCTCTCTCTTGCTCTTTCTCATTTTTTGTCATTCTCTTTCTTTCTTTATCCCTCTTTTTTCTCGATCAACTAACTAATTCAGTGATTGCACTCCATGTTTCTAGTTTAATCATTATCAGCTGATTTCCTTGGTTGTGACATGATAATATCTGCAATGTTAGACAGGATGCTATAATTTATTTTGAGTTCAGTTTTCTTTTTAGTAGACGCCAGCAGTGTCGATTTTACATGAATTGTTCCAAATTTTGACAGTTATGCATGGTTAACGCTCGTTTTCAATTTTTAATTGACTGTTAGGCCTTCCATTTAAGTAAGTGGGAATGAAACATTGCACACAGAACTGATTGCATTCTTTGATCTGAGCAACGTTAAACACCAATAAGCACGTGCTTCCGAATTTAAAATGCGCATGATTTAATGAAGTAATACAACTATACGTGAGTTGCTCATGGATGTGGAAGCAGAGCAAGTTTAACACTTTTAGAATCCCTTCATTATTTTCTCAAACTCAATATTTTCCATGTGATTCTCTGAGCATTTCGTGATTTTGACCGTCGATCTTTCCAATGGGGAATAATTTTGCAGTAGATTGTAAGATTGAGCAAATTTCACTCTTCAGAAAAATGGATCTTTTTTCTTTTTAGTTTCCAAATTTCTTTTGCTTTATTTTCCTATTTCTCATTAGGAATACATTTCGATAATACTTTGTCAATATGACCATTATAGCATTTATAATCCTTCATTTCAGATTACACATAAAATTTCGATGCATTTTGTTGTATGGTGTTTGTCATTATATTAATTTGCATTCATATTCCGATGGTCTGTTTATATTCAAATCAGGAATCATAACATCCTTGCAGTGCAGATAGAGCTCATTCGACTCATTAGGTGTGCTGTGATGCTTGGCAGACCGAGACACCAAATCCCCGTAAAACCCACATTCATCATGGTTAACCCACCTAGCCAAAGGTTTCCTGGATATTATGGGATAATATAGCATAAGCAATCAAACTAACCTGCAAATCTTTAGACTGTGGGTGGAAACTGGAGCACTTGGAGGAAACCCACGATACATCGTGAGAATGTGCAAACTCGACACAGGCAATCAACCCAGGCTGGAATCAAACACGTTTTCTTGGTGCTGTGAAACACCACTATGCTGCGATGCCGCCCTAAGGCAAACAGTTTGCATGTAGAAATAACTGCCCAAATGTTAATTGGTAATTTCAAATTCAAGCTCATGTCTCAAACGTATTGATTTCATTCAAAACTTTGTAGAACAGTTCTCGTTATCTGCTGATCTCAGACGCTCTTACTACTCTGCTTTCTACATACATCTATACATGTTTCTCTGGCAGATAACGTTACAGTGATTGTGATCCTTTCCCAAAGAAAATGCGGTCTTTCTATTTGTATCATTTATTACCTGATGTTCATGGCGATGGCAGATCTCCTGGTCGTGGTAACTGCTGTAATGTTAAACAGAGTTGCTGGAATTAACTTCTCAGAAACCTTCTCGTTCATCACTCCAGTGTGTAGTGTCCATGATGCAATCCTCTGCACAGCTACTGATTGTTCAGCATGGTTGATGGTTACTTTTACCATTGATCGATTTCTGGCCATTGCTCGTCAGAAGATGAATATGAAGTACTGCACGGAACGAACAGCATCGTTGGTTATTGGAATCGTGACTGCAGTCAACTGCATAAAAAGTGCCTTTATGTTTTTTTTTATTAATGAACTTACCTACATAATTAATAATGTACTCTGGTTGTGCGACATAAAATTAATATTTTATGCGTCGCCTGCATGGGCAGCGTATGATTTGATTTGTACCATTTTAACCACATGCCTTCCATTTAATCTGATTTTATTGCTGAACATTCTAATTGTCAGACATATTGTGGTGGCTAATGGAGCCCACAGAAGACTCTGGATTCAGAGTTGTGGAGAAAATCAGAGGGATTGAGAGATGAAAAAATGAAAAAGTTCCATGGTTTTACGATTCGCTATTTTGGGCAGCTTCATCCTGTCATATTCGTTAATTTTAATAACGACCACCTATGTCTGAATTGCGAATGTAACCTTTTTCTCAGGTTTCACTTTAAGCCAGTCAGCGTTTATTGAGCAGGAAAGTGGATACCTGCTGCAGTTTATGAGTTCCTGCATTAATCCATGTATTTATGCTGGGACTCGGAGTAACTTCAGAGCTGAGTTAAAGAATGGTTTGAAGTATCCACTCCTGATGAAACTCTGTAATCTTTGAAATAATAAAACCAAACATAAATCAATTTTAATTTGCAAACTTCGTCTAATTGACCATAATACTCAGATATTCCTTTCAAAGTCGCGTTCACTCTTAGATCCTTTCTGAATTGGTTAATTTCGGAATGCCGACGGCATTACCCTTTTGAATGCTGGCACATTCTGATTGGAGACTCTTCTGAGTTAGATTCACGTTTTCTTGCCCGTACAGGAACTGGTTTATGGATTTCTCAAATCTCCGACGATGCAGTAATCACTAATGATCCTCGCAGACACGAGTCCTTTTCTTAAAATTATTTTGTTTGCTCCTTGCCGGAGGGAAGTTCAGACTCAAGCACGCTGGTATGGGTCCAGAGTAATGTCTACTCTGCACCAGGTAACAACGGGATCTGGTCACATAGATGTTTTTTTCCAAAAGTCAGAAATTATTTCATGGTCTTCAATAGGTCCCATAACCCCAGGTTTCCTTTTACTGCATTGAAATTTCACGAACTGCCTTGTTGGAATTCGGACCTGGGTCCCAGAATATTCCATGGGCTTCTGGATTAATACCACTGGGCAATCGCTTCCTTAATCTTTCATTGTATGCCTAATTGTATATCAAGCAGTTGTTTCCAACTCGAATGTAGTTTCCCAATTTGTAGTTCTACTTGCATTCAAAGCTTGGATTGACACTCCACCGTCCATGGATGCATGCGTGGACTCTCTTGAAGGAATGACAGAAGTGTCCAGACCTCCCAGTACTGGTCCAATTCCTTGCACTTTGCTTACCAATGCATGTAGACGTTACCAGCTCGTCGGTGAACAGTCTTGCGCCCAAACTTATTATTCTCTGCTGGAGGAGAGACATCACTGCACTCACAGAGGAAAAAAAACCGTTCATGATTCAGTAAGAAGGATGGCAGCAGCACGCAGCTTCACAGTCGGGGAGGCGATGGTCTCATAGCACTATCACTAACTGTCAATAGAAAGTCCAAGATCACATTTAGATCACATGGATTCAAATCCAGCCGTTTCAGACGGTGGAATTTGAAAGAATTAAATATCTGGGATTAAGAGTCAACTGCCTGGGAAATGAAAAACAAAATATGATTCAATAATGTTTATCAGGCAGATAACTGCCATTCTTACCTAGTCTGGCGTACGTGTGACTCCAGACTAACAGTAATGTAGTTCTGCTGCTTTTAACTCTCCTAAAGTACACCGTACACAACTGTCTCGGACACATTGATCATGAAATACACATTAAAATGTTGGAAAGCCAGTAGCAAACCCAATAGTTCCTTTTCGATTCTGGCGCATTTCTTCTGGTGGATGTTGATCTCCTTCGAAAAGTAGCCAACTGGCAGTTGAATCCCAACTGCATGTTCTTGCAGGAGTACCGCTCCAACACCAACGTCAGTAGAATTGATGCTGAGTTTAAAAGATTTTGAAAAGTTTGGTGAAGCCAAAACTGGTTTGGTGTTTAATAGCGATTTCAAATGGTCGACAGCCTCCTGGAATAGTTCTGTCCTCCGAAACCTTGTGTTCTTCTTGAGCAAATCAGTTAACGGTGCCACTACGCTGCTGAAGTTTGCAACAAACGTCTGATTGAATCCGCTGTGCCCAAGAATCGAAGCACCTCTTTCTTCGAGGCTGGTCGTGGAAACTTTTCGAGGTCTTCGTCTTTGCATTCCTTGGGGTCATCCTTCCATGGCCGATGTCATGTCCCAAGATCGTCACCTCTGCTTTTAGGAATTCCATTTTATTTACGTTTATTACCACTTCTGCCTCTCATAATCGTTCCAAGAGCTCCGTCAGCTGTACCATGTGATCTTTCCAGGACTTATTAAAGTTCTCTACATGGTCCAAATGGACTACACAGTTTGTTCACCCAGCCACAACTCTCTTCATGAGTCTTTAGAATATGGCGGGCCGGTTCTTCATTCCACAAGGCGTTACTTTAAACTGATCTAGCCCATTTGTGGTTACTAACGCAGAAATTGCTTTCGCCAACCCTGACAAAGGTACCTTCCAGTAATCACGCGTTATGTCCAACTTGGTGATGTAACTGGCTTGTCCGACTTTCTCGATGGTATCCTCCAATCTTGGAATTGGATATGAGTCCGAATTTGTAATAATGTTGACCTTCTGATAATCCACGCAGAACTTTTGAGTCCCATCCGGATTGGGAAATAAGAGGATCAGCGAACTCCTCTCGCTTTGGCTTGGTTCGATGATGTTCTCATCGAGCATGGCCTCCACCCCCTTCTGGACCTGTCTGGTTTTGAAAGGATTAAGCTGATAGGGGTGTTGTTTTATTGGAGCAGTATTTCCTATGTCTACTTCATGTACAATAGCATTAGTCCGCCCCATCTGATTCTTACATATGTCTGTGTGCTGCAGTAACATATTTTTGAACTGCATACTATGCTCCTGAGACAGATAGCTTGCTAACCCATCCGACGCCCGAAAGACGTCTTCATCTTTTAATGTATTTTGAGGCACTTTAAAACCCATATCGTCTGGATTTGATTCCTCCCTCTGGTGGACAGTAACTAACACCTTTTCTCTAATTCTTTCTCTCCAGTGTAATACGGTTTAAACATGTTCACATGACAAACGCAGTATGTCTCTCTTTCTATCTGGCATCTTTACTCAATAGTTCGCCTGAGTCAACTTTTTCTCAATTTGATAGGGACCACTAGACCTGGCTTTGAAGGGATCTCCTATCACTGGTGACAGTACTAATACGTTATCCTCTCAGGAAAACTTTAGTGTCTCCGAGCTTTTATCTGCCACCTGCTTCATTCTATACTGTGCCCTCTCCAGGTGCTGTTTACCTAACTCATCTCCTCAGTT